>NW_027189592.1:12500-22500 GCF_040958095.1 Procambarus clarkii
TTTATCAATTCCCCTGAGTATTTTATATGTCCCTATCATATCTCCTCTCTCCCTTCTTTTCTCTAGTGTCGTTAGGTTCAGTTCCTTCAGCCGCTCTTCATACCCCATCCCTCGTAGCTCTGGGACGAGTCTCGTTGCAAACCTCTGAACCTTTTCCAGTTTCATTATATGCTTCTTCAGATGGGGACTCCATGATGAGGCGGCATACTCTAAGACTGGCCTTACGTAGGCAGTGTAAAGCGCCCTAAATGCCTCCTTACTTGTGTGTGTGTGTGTGTGTGTGTGTGTGTGTGTGTGTGTGTGTGTGTGTGTGTACTCACCTAGTTGTACTCACCTAGTTGTGTCTGCAGGATCGAGCATTGACTCTTGGATCCCACCTTTCGAGCATCGGTTGTTTACAGCAATGACTCCTGTCCCATTTCCCTATCATACCTGTTTTTAAAATTATGAATAGTATTTGCTTCCACAACCTGTTCCTGAAGTGCATTCCATTTCCCCACTACTCTCACGCTAAAAGAAAACTTCCTAACATCTCTGTGACTCATCTGAGTTTCAAGCTTCCATCCATGTCCTCTCGTTCTGTTACTATTTCGTGTGAACATTTCGTCTATGTCCACTCTGTCAATTCCTCTGAGTATCTTATAAGTTCCTATCATGTCCCCCCTCTCCCTTCTTCTTTCTATTGTCGTAAGGCACAGTTCCCTCAGGCGCTCTTCATACCCCATCCCTCGTAGCTCTGGGACGAGTCTCGTTGCAAACCTCTGAACCTTTTCCAGTTTCATTATATGCTTCTTCAGATGGGGACTCCATGATGAGGCGGCATACTCTAAGACTGGCCTTACGTAGGCAGTGTAAAGCGCCCTAAATGCCTCCTTACTTGTGTGTGTGTGTGTGTGTGTGTGTGTGTGTGTGTGTGTGTGTGTGTGTGTGTGTGTGTGTACTCACCTAGTTGTACTCACCTAGTTGTGTCTGCAGGATCGAGCATTGACTCTTGGATCCCACCTTTCGAGCATCGGTTGTTTACAGCAATGACTCCTGTCCCATTTCCCTATCATACCTGTTTTTAAAATTATGAATAGTATTTGCTTCCACAACCTGTTCCTGAAGTGCATTCCATTTCCCCACTACTCTCACGCTAAAAGAAAACTTCCTAACATCTCTGTGACTCATCTGAGTTTCAAGCTTCCATCCATGTCCTCTCGTTCTGTTACTATTCCGTGTGAACATTTCGTCTATGTCCACTCTGTCAATTCCTCTGAGTATCTTATACGTTCCTATCATGTCCCCCCTCTCCCTTCTTCTTTCTATTGTCGTAAGGCACAGTTCCCTCAGGCGCTCTTCATACCCCATCCCTCGTAGCTCTGGGACGAGTCTCGTTGCAAACCTCTGAACCTTTTCCAGTTTCATTATATGCTTCTTCAGATGGGGACTCCATGATGAGGCGGCATACTCTAAGACTGGCCTTACGTAGGCAGTGTAAAGCGCCCTAAATGCCTCCTTACTTGTGTGTGTGTGTGTGTGTGTGTGTGTGTGTGTGTGTGTGTGTGTGTGTGTGTGTGTGTGTGTGTGTGTGTGTGTGTGTGTGTGTGTGTGTGTGTGTGTGTGTGTGTGTGTGTGTGTGTGTGTACTCACCTAGTTGTGTCTGCAGGATCGAGCATTGACTCTTGGATCCCGCCTTTCGAGCATTGGTTGTTTACAGCAATGACTCCTGTCCCATTTCCCTATCATACCTGGTTTTAAAATTATGAATTGTATTTGCTTCCACAACCTGTTCCTGAAGTGCATTCCATTTCCCCACTACTCTCACGCTAAAAGAAAACTTCCTAACATCTCTGTGACTCATCTGAGTTTCAAGCTTCCATCCATGTCCTCTCGTTCTGTTACTATTCCGTGTGAACATTTCGTCTATGTCCACTCTGTCAATTCCTTTGAGTATCTTATACGTTCCTATCATGTCCCCCCTCTCCCTTCTTCTTTCTAGTGTCGTAAGGCACAGTTCCCTCAGGCGCTCTTCATACCCCATCCCTCGTAGCTCTGGGACGAGTCTCGTTGCAAACCTCTGAACCTTTTCCAGTTTCATTATATGCTTCTTCAGATGGGGACTCCATGATGAGGCGGCATACTCTAAGACTGGCCTTACGTAGGCAGTGTAAAGCGCCCTAAATGCCTCCTTACTTGTGTGTGTGTGTGTGTGTGTGTGTGTGTGTGTGTGTGTGTGTGTGTGTGTATGTGTGTGTGTGTGTGTGTGTGTGTGTGTGTGTGTGTGTGTGTGTGTGTGTGTGTGTGTGTGTGTGTGTGTGTGTGTGTGTGTGTGTGTGTATACCCACTTATATGTACTCACCTATATGTGCTTGCAGGATCGAGCATTGACTCTTGGATCCCGCCTTTCTATCTATCGGTTGTTTACAGCAATGACTCCTGTCCCATTTCCCTATTATACCTAGTTTTAAAAGCATGAATAGTATTTGCTTCCACAACCTGTTCCCCAAGTGCATTCCATTTTTCTACTACTCTCACGCTAAAAGAAAACTTCCTAACATCTCTGTGACTCATCTGAGTTTCCAGTTTCCACCCATGTCCCCTCGTTCTGTTATTATTACGTGTGAACATTTCATCTATTTCCACTTTATCAATTCCCCTGAGTATTTTATATGTCCCTATCATATCTCCTCCCTCCCTTCTTTTCTCTAGTGTCGTTAGGTTCAGTTCCTTCAGCCGCTTTTCATATGCCATCCCTCGTAACTCTGGGACGAGCCTCGTCGCAAACCTCTGAACCTTCTCCAGTTTCTTTATGTGTTTCTTCAGGTGGGGGCTCCATGATGGCGCGGCATACTCTAAGACGGGTCTCACGTAGGCAGTGTAGAGTGCCCTAAAAGCTTCCTCATTTAGGTTTCTGAATGAAGTTCTAATTTTCGCCAGTGTAGAGTACGCTGCTGTCGTTACCCTATTTATATGTGCCTCAGGAGTTAGATTAGGTGTCACATCCACTCCCAGGTCTCTTTCTCGAATCGTTACAGGTAGGCTGTTCCCCTTCATTGTGTACTGTCCCTTTGGTCTCCTGTCACCTGATCCCATTTCCATAACTTTACATTTACTGGTGTTAAACTCCAGTAGCCATTTCCCTGACCATCTCTGCAGCTTGTGTGTGTGTGTGTGTGTGTGTGTGTGTGTGTGTGTGTGTGTGTGTGTGTGTGTGTGTGTGTGTGTGTGTGTGTGTGTGTGTGTGTGTGTACTCACCTAGTTGTACTCACCTAGTTGTGTCTGCAGGATCGAGCATTGACTCTTGGATCCCGCCTTTCGAGCATCGGTTGTTTACAGCAATGACTCCTGTCCCATTTCCCTATCATACCAGGTTTTAAAATTATGAATAGTATTTGCTTCCACAACCTGTTCCTGAAGTGCATTCCATTTCCCCACTACTCTCACGCTAAAAGAAAACTTCCTAACATCTCTGTGACTCATCTGAGTTTCAAGCTTCCATCCATGTCCTCTCGTTCTGTTACTATTCCGTGTGAACATTTCGTCTATGTCCACTCTGTCAATTCCTCTGAGTATCTTATAAGTTCCTATCATGTCCCACCTCTCCCTTCTTCTTTCTAGTGTCGTAAGGCACAGTTCCCTCAGGCGCTCTTCATACCCCATCCCTCGTAGCTCTGGGACGAGTCTCGTTGCAAACCTCTGAACCTTTTCCAGTTTCATTATACGCTTCTTCAGATGGGGACTCCATGATGAGGCGGCATACTCTAAGACTGGCCTTACGTAGGCAGTGTAAAGCGCCCTAAATGCCTCCTTACTTGTGTGTGTGTGTGTGTGTGTGTGTGTGTGTGTGTGTGTGTGTGTGTGTGTGTGTGTGTGTGTGTGTGTGTGTGTGTGTGTGTGTGTGTTTGTGTGTGTGTGTGTGTGTGTGTGTGTGTGTACTCACCTAGTTGTACTCACCTAGTTGTGTCTGCAGGATCGAGCTTTGACTCTTCGATCCCGCCTTTCGAGCATCGGTTGTTTACAGCAATGACTCCTGTCCCATTTCCCTATCATACCTGGTTTTAAAATTATGAATAGTATTTGCTTCCACAACCTGTTCCTGAAGTGCATTCCATTTCCCCACTACTCTCACGCTAAAAGAAAACTTCCTAACATCTCTGTGACTCATCTGAGTTTCAAGCTTCCATCCATGTCCTCTCGTGCTGTTACTATTCCGTGTGAACATTTCGTCTATGTCCACTCTGTCAATTCCTCTGAGTATCTTATACGTTCCTATCATGTCCCCCCTCTCCCTTCTTCTTTCTAGTGTCGTAAGGCACAGTTCCCTCAGGCGCTCTTCATACCCCATCCCTCGTAGCTCTGGGACGAGTCTCGTTGCAAACCTCTGAACCTTTTCCAGTTTCATTATATACTTCTTCAGATGGGGACTCCATGATGAGGCGGCATACTCTAAGACTGGCCTTACGTAGGCAGTGTAAAGCGCCCTAAATGCCTCCTTACTTGTGTGTGTGTGTGTGTGTGTGTGTGTGTGTGTGTGTGTGTGTGTGTGTATGTGTGTGTGTGTGTGTGTGTGTGTGTGTGTGTGTGTGTGTGTGTGTGTGTGTGTGTGTGTGTGTGTGTGTGTGTGTGTGTGTGTGTGTGTGTGTGTGTGTGTGTATACCCACCTATATGTACTCACCTATATGTGCTTGCAGGATCGAGCATTGACTCTTGGATCCCGCCTTTCTATCTATCGGTTGTTACAGCAATGACTCCTGTCCCATTTCCCTATTATACCTAGTTTTAAAAGTATGAATAGTATTTGCTTCCACAACCTGTTCCCCAAGTGCATTCCATTTTTCTACTACTCTCACGCTAAAAGAAAACTTCCTAACATCTCTGTGACTCATCTGAGTTTCCAGTTTCCACCCATGTCCCCTCGTTCTGTTATTATTACCTGTGAACATTTCAGCTATTTCCACTTTATCAATTCCCCTGAGTATTTTATATGTCCCTATCATATCTCCTCTCTCCCTTCTTTTCTCTAGTGTCGTTAGGTTCAGTTCCTTCAGCCGCTCTTCATACCCCATCCCTCGTAGCTCTGGGACGAGTCTCGTTGCAAACCTCTGAACCTTTTCCAGTTTCATTATATGCTTCTTCAGATGGGGACTCCATGATGAGGCGGCATACTCTAAGACTGGCCTTACGTAGGCAGTGTAAAGCGCCCTAAATGCCTCCTTACTTGTGTGTGTGTGTGTGTGTGTGTGTGTGTGTGTGTGTGTGTGTGTGTGTGTGTGTGTACTCACCTAGTTGTACTCACCTAGTTGTGTCTGCAGGATCGAGCATTGACTCTTGGATCCCACCTTTCGAGCATCGGTTGTTTACAGCAATGACTCCTGTCCCATTTCCCTATCATACCTGTTTTTAAAATTATGAATAGTATTTGCTTCCACAACCTGTTCCTGAAGTGCATTCCATTTCCCCACTACTCTCACGCTAAAAGAAAACTTCCTAACATCTCTGTGACTCATCTGAGTTTCAAGCTTCCATCCATGTCCTCTCGTTCTGTTACTATTCCGTGTGAACATTTCGTCTATGTCCACTCTGTCAATTCCTCTGAGTATCTTATAAGTTTCTATCATGTCCCCCCTCCCCCTTCTTCTTTCTATTGTCGTAAGGCACAGTTCCCTCAGGCGCTCTTCATACCCCATCCCTCGTAGCTCTGGGACGAGTCTCGTTGCAAACCTCTGAACCTTTTCCAGTTTCATTATATGCTTCTTCAGATGGGGACTCCATGATGAGGCGGCATACTCTAAGACTGGCCTTACGTAGGCAGTGTAAAGCGCCCTAAATGCCTCCTTACTTGTGTGTGTGTGTGTGTGTGTGTGTGTGTGTGTGTGTGTGTGTGTGTGTGTGTGTGTGTGTGTGTGTGTGTGTACTCACCTAGTTGTACTCACCTAGTTGTGTCTGCAGGATCGAGCATTGACTCTTGGATCCCACCTTTCGAGCATCGGTTGTTTACAGCAATGACTCCTGTCCCATTTCCCTATCATACCTGTTTTTAAAATTATGAATAGTATTTGCTTCCACAACCTGTTCCTGAAGTGCATTCCATTTCCCCACTACTCTCACGCTAAAAGAAAACTTCCTAACATCTCTGTGACTCATCTGAGTTTCAAGCTTCCATCCATGTCCTCTCGTTCTGTTACTATTCCGTGTGAACATTTCGTCTATGTCCACTCTGTCAATTCCTCTGAGTATCTTATAAGTTCCTATCATGTCCCCCCTCTCCCTTCTTCTTTCTATTGTCGTAAGGCACAGTTCCCTCAGGCGCTCTTCATACCCCATCCCTCGTAGCTCTGGGACGAGTCTCGTTGCAAACCTCTGAACCTTTTCCAGTTTCATTATATGCTTCTTCAGATGGGGACTCCATGATGAGGCGGCATACTCTAAGACTGGCCTTACGTAGGCAGTGTAAAGCGCCCTAAATGCCTCCTTACTTGTGTGTGTGTGTGTGTGTGTGTGTGTGTGTGTGTGTGTGTGTGTGTGTGTGTGTGTGTGTGTGTGTGTGTGTGTGTGTGTGTGTGTGTGTGTGTGTGTGTGTGTACTCACCTAGTTGTGTCTGCAGGATCGAGCATTGACTCTTGGATCCCGCCTTTCGAGCATCGGTTGTTTACAGCAATGACTCCTGTCCCATTTCCCCATCATACCTGGTTTTAAAATTATGAATTGTATTTGCTTCCACAACCTGTTCCTGAAGTGCATTCCATTTCCCCACTACTCTCACGCTAAAAGAAAACTTCCTAACATCTCTGTGACTCATCTGAGTTTCAAGCTTCCATCCATGTCCTCTCGTTCTGTTACTATTCCGTGTGAACATTTCGTCTATGTCCACTCTGTCAATTCCTTTGAGTATCTTATACGTTCCTATCATATCTCCTCTCTCCCTTCTTTTCTCTAGTGTCGTAAGGCACAGTTCCCTCAGGCGCTCTTCATACCCCATCCCTCGCAGCTCTGGGACGAGTCTCGTTGCAAACCTCTGAACCTTTTCCAGTTTCATTATATGCTTCTTCAGATGGGGACTCCATGATGAGGCGGCATACTCTAAGACTGGCCTTACGTAGGCAGTGTAAAGCGCCCTAAATGCCTCCTTACTTGTGTGTGTGTGTGTGTGTGTGTGTGTGTGTGTGTGTGTGTGTGTGTGTGTGTGTGTGTACTCACCTAGTTGTACTCACCTAGTTGTGTCTGCAGGATCGAGCATTGACTCTTGGATCCCACCTTTCGAGCATCGGTTGTTTACAGCAATGACTCCTGTCCCATTTCCCTATCATACCTGTTTTTAAAATTATGAATAGTATTTGCTTCCACAACCTGTTCCTGAAGTGCATTCCATTTCCCCACTACTCTCACGCTAAAAGAAAACTTCCTAACATCTCTGTGACTCATCTGAGTTTCAAGCTTCCATCCATGTCCTCTCGTTCTGTTACTATTCCGTGTGAACATTTCGTCTATGTCCACTCTGTCAATTCCTCTGAGTATCTTATAAGTTCCTATCATGTCCCCCCTCCCCCTTCTTCTTTCTATTGTCGTAAGGCACAGTTCCCTCAGGCGCTCTTCATACCCCATCCCTCGTAGCTCTGGGACGAGTCTCGTTGCAAACCTCTGAACCTTTTCCAGTTTCATTATATGCTTCTTCAGATGGGGACTCCATGATGAGGCGGCATACTCTAAGACTGGCCTTACGTAGGCAGTGTAAAGCGCCCTAAATGCCTCCTTACTTGTGTGTGTGTGTGTGTGTGTGTGTGTGTGTGTGTGTGTGTGTGTGTGTGTGTGTGTGTGTGTGTGTGTGTGTGTGTGTGTACTCACCTAGTTGTACTCACCTAGTTGTGTCTGCAGGATCGAGCATTGACTCTTGGATCCCACCTTTCGAGCATCGGTTGTTTACAGCAATGACTCCTGTCCCATTTCCCTATCATACCTGTTTTTAAAATTATGAATAGTATTTGCTTCCACAACCTGTTCCTGAAGTGCATTCCATTTCCCCACTACTCTCACGCTAAAAGAAAACTTCCTAACATCTCTGTGACTCATCTGAGTTTCAAGCTTCCATCCATGTCCTCTCGTTCTGTTACTATTCCGTGTGAACATTTCGTCTATGTCCACTCTGTCAATTCCTCTGAGTATCTTATAAGTTCCTATCATGTCCCCCCTCTCCCTTCTTCTTTCTATTGTCGTAAGGCACAGTTCCCTCAGGCGCTCTTCATACCCCATCCCTCGTAGCTCTGGGACGAGTCTCGTTGCAAACCTCTGAACCTTTTCCAGTTTCATTATATGCTTCTTCAGATGGGGACTCCATGATGAGGCGGCATACTCTAAGACTGGCCTTACGTAGGCAGTGTAAAGCGCCCTAAATGCCTCCTTACTTGTGTGTGTGTGTGTGTGTGTGTGTGTGTGTGTGTGTGTGTGTGTGTGTGTGTGTGTGTGTGTGTGTGTGTGTGTGTGTGTGTGTGTGTGTGTGTGTGTGTACTCACCTAGTTGTGTCTGCAGGATCGAGCATTGACTCTTGGATCCCGCCTTTCGAGCATCGGTTGTTTACAGCAATGACTCCTGTCCCATTTCCCCATCATACCTGGTTTTAAAATTATGAATTGTATTTGCTTCCACAACCTGTTCCTGAAGTGCATTCCATTTCCCCACTACTCTCACGCTAAAAGAAAACTTCCTAACATCTCTGTGACTCATCTGAGTTTCAAGCTTCCATCCATGTCCTCTCGTTCTGTTACTATTCCGTGTGAACATTTCGTCTATGTCCACTCTGTCAATTCCTTTGAGTATCTTATACGTTCCTATCATGTCCCCCCTCTCCCTTCTTCTTTCTAGTGTCGTAAGGCACAGTTCCCTCAGGCGCTCTTCATACCCCATCCCTCGCAGCTCTGGGACGAGTCTCGTTGCAAACCTCTGAACCTTTTCCAGTTTCATTATATGCTTCTTCAGATGGGGACTCCATGATGAGGCGGCATACTCTAAGACTGGCCTTACGTAGGCAGTGTAAAGCGCCCTAAATGCCTCCTTACTTGTGTGTGTGTGTGTGTGTGTGTGTGTGTGTGTGTGTGTGTGTGTGTGTGTATGTGTGTGTGTGTGTGTGTGTGTGTGTGTGTGTGTGTGTGTGTGTGTGTGTGTGTGTGTGTGTGTGTGTGTGTGTGTGTGTGTGTGTGTGTGTGTGTGTGTGTGTGTGTATACCCACTTATATGTACTCACCTATATGTGCTTGCAGGATCGAGCATTGACTCTTGGATCCCGCCTTTCTATCTATCGGTTGTTTACAGCAATGACTCCTGTCCCATTTCCCTATTATACCTAGTTTTAAAAGCATGAATAGTATTTGCTTCCACAACCTGTTCCCCAAGTGCATTCCATTTTTCTACTACTCTCACGCTAAAAGAAAACTTCCTAACATCTCTGTGACTCATCTGAGTTTCCAGTTTCCACCCATGTCCCCTCGTTCTGTTATTATTACGTGTGAACATTTCATCTATTTCCACTTTATCAATTCCCCTGAGTATTTTATATGTCCCTATCATATCTCCTCCCTCCCTTCTTTTCTCTAGTGTCGTTAGGTTCAGTTCCTTCAGCCGCTTTTCATATGCCATCCCTCGTAACTCTGGGACGAGCCTCGTCGCAAACCTCTGAACCTTCTCCAGTTTCTTTATGTGTTTCTTCAGGTGGGGGCTCCATGATGGCGCGGCATACTCTAAGACGGGTCTCACGTAGGCAGTGTAGAGTGCCCTAAAAGCTTCCTCATTTAGGTTTCTGAATGAAGTTCTAATTTTCGCCAGTGTAGAGTACGCTGCTGTCGTTACCCTATTTATATGTGCCTCAGGAGTTAGATTAGGTGTCACATCCACTCCCAGGTCTCTTTCTCGAAACGTTACAGGTAGGCTGTTCCCCTTCATTGTGTACTGTCCCTTTGGTCTCCTGTCACCTGATCCCATTTCCATAACTTTACATTTACTGGTGTTAAACTCCAGTAGCCATTTCCCTG
>NW_027189592.1:27500-87500 GCF_040958095.1 Procambarus clarkii
GTGTGTGTGTGTGTGTGTGTGTGTGTGTGTGTGTGTGTGTGTGTGTGTGTGTGTGTGTGTGTGTGTGTGTGTGTGTGTGTGTGTGTGTGTGTACTCACCTAGTTGTGTCTGCAGGATCGAACATTGACTCTTGGATCCCGCCTTTCGAGCATCGGTTGTTTACAGCAATGACTCCTGTCCCATTTCCCTATCATACCTGGTTTTAAAATTATGAATAGTATTTGCTTCCACAACCTGTTCCTGAAGTGCATTCCATTTCCCCACTACTCTCACGCTAAAAGAAAACTTCCTAACATCTCTGTGACTCATCTGAGTTTCAAGCTTCCATCCATGTCCTCTCGTTCTGTTACTATTCCGTGTGAACATTTCGTCTATGTCCACACTGTCAATTCCTCTGAGTATCTTATACGTTCCTATCATGTCCCCCCTCTCCCTTCTTCTTTCTAGTGTCGTAAGGCACAGTTCCTTCAGGCGCTCTTCATACCCCATCCCTCGTAGCTCTGGGACGAGTCTCATTGCAAACCTCTGAACCTTTTCCAGTTTCATTATATGCTTCTTCAGATGGGGACTCCATGATGAGGCGGCATACTCTAAGACTGGCCTTATGTAGGCAGTGTAAAGCGCCCTAAATGCCTCCTTACTTGTGTGTGTGTGTGTGTGTGTGTGTGTGTGTGTGTGTGTGTGTGTGTGTGTGTGTGTGTGTGTGTGTGTGTGTGTGTACTCACCTAGTTGTACTCACCTAGTTGTGTCTGCAGGATCGAGCATTGACTCTTGGATCCCGCCTTTCGAGCATCGGATGTTTACAGCAATGACTCCTGTCCCATTTCCCTATCATACCTGGTTTTAAAATTATGAATAGTATTTGCTTCCACAACCTGTTCCTGAAGTGCATTCAATTTCCCCACTACTCTCACGCTAAAAGAAAACTTCCTAACATCTCTGTGACTCATCTGAGTTTCAAGCTTTCATCCATGTCCTCTCGTTCTGTTACTATTCCGTGTGAACATTTCGTCTATGTCCACTGTGTCAATTCCTCTGAGTATCTTATACGTTCCTATCATGTCCCCCCTCTCCCTTCTTCTTTCTAGTGTCGTAAGGCACAGTTCCCTCAGGCGCTCTTCATACCCCATCCCTCGTAGCTCTGGGACGAGTCTCGTTGCAAACCTCTGAACCTTTTCCAGTTTCATTATATGCTTCTTCAGATAGGGACTCCATGATGAGGCGGCATACTCTAAGACTGGCCTTACGTAGGCAGTGTAAAGCGCCCTAAATGCCTCCTTACTTGTGTGTGTGTGTGTGTGTGTGTGTGTGTGTGTGTGTGTGTGTGTGTGTGTGTGTGTGTGTGTGTGTGTGTGTGTGTGTGTGTGTGTGTGTGTGTGTGTGTGTGTGTGTACTCACCTAGTTGTGTCTGCAGGATCGAACATTGACTCTTGGATCCCGCCTTTCGAGCATCGGTTGTTTACAGCAATGACTCCTGTCCCATTTCCCTATCATACCTGGTTTTAAAATTATGAATAGTATTTGCTTCCACAACCTGTTCCTGAAGTGCATTCCATTTCCCCACTACTCTCACGCTAAAAGAAAACTTCCTAACATCTCTGTGACTCATCTGAGTTTCAAGCTTCCATCCATGTCCTCTCGTTCTGTTACTATTCCGTGTGAACATTTCGTCTATGTCCACACTGTCAATTCCTCTGAGTATCTTATACGTTCCTATCATGTCCCCCCTCTCCCTTCTTCTTTCTAGTGTCGTAAGGCACAGTTCCTTCAGGCGCTCTTCATACCCCATCCCTCGTAGCTCTGGGACGAGTCTCATTGCAAACCTCTGAACCTTTTCCAGTTTCATTATATGCTTCTTCAGATGGGGACTCCATGATGAGGCGGCATACTCTAAGACTGGCCTTATGTAGGCAGTGTAAAGCGCCCTAAATGCCTCCTTACTTGTGTGTGTGTGTGTGTGTGTGTGTGTGTGTGTGTGTGTGTGTGTGTGTGTGTGTGTGTGTGTGTGTGTGTGTGTGTGTGTGTACTCACCTAGTTGTACTCACCTAGTTGTGTCTGCAGGATCGAGCATTGACTCTTGGATCCCGCCTTTCGAGCATCGGATGTTTACAGCAATGACTCCTGTCCCATTTCCCTATCATACCTGGTTTTAAAATTATGAATAGTATTTGCTTCCACAACCTGTTCCTGAAGTGCATTCAATTTCCCCACTACTCTCACGCTAAAAGAAAACTTCCTAACATCTCTGTGACTCATCTGAGTTTCAAGCTTCCATCCATGTCCTCTCGTTCTGTTACTATTCCGTGTGAACATTTCGTCTATGTCCACTGTGTCAATTCCTCTGAGTATCTTATACGTTCCTATCATGTCCCCCCTCTCCCTTCTTCTTTCTAGTGTCGTAAGGCACAGTTCCCTCAGGCGCTCTTCATACCCCATCCCTCGTAGCTCTGGGACGAGTCTCGTTGCAAACCTCTGAACCTTTTCCAGTTTCATTATATGCTTCTTCAGATAGGGACTCCATGATGAGGCGGCATACTCTAAGACTGGCCTTACGTAGGCAGTGTAAAGCGCCCTAAATGCCTCCTTACTTGTGTGTGTGTGTGTGTGTGTGTGTGTGTGTGTGTGTGTGTGTGTGTGTGTGTGTGTGTGTGTGTGTGTTTGTGTGTGTGTGTGTGTGTGTGTGTGTGTACTCACCTAGTTGTACTCACCTAGTTGTGTCTGCAGGATCGAGCTTTGACTCTTGGATCCCGCCTTTCGAGCATCGGTTGTTTACAGCAATGACTCCTGTCCCATTTCCCTATCATACCTGGTTTTAAAATTATGAATAGTATTTGCTTCCACAACCTGTTCCTGAAGTGCATTCCATTTCCCCACTACTCTCACGCTAAAAGAAAACTTCCTAACATCTCTGTGACTCATCTGAGTTTCAAGCTTCCATCCATGTCCTCTCGTGCTGTTACTATTCCGTGTGAACATTTCGTCTATGTTCACTCTGTCAATTCCTCTGAGTATCTTATACGTTCCTATCATGTCCCCCCTCTCCCTTCTTCTTTCTAGTGTCGTAAGGCACAGTTCCCTCAGGCGCTCTTCATACCCCATCCCTCGTAGCTCTGGGACGAGTCTCGTTGCAAACCTCTAAACCTTTTCCAGTTTCATTATATGCTTCTTCAGATGGGGACTCCATGATGAGGCGGCATACTCTAAGACTGGCCTTACGTAGGCAGTGTAAATCGCCCTAAATGCCTCCTTACTTGTGTGTGTGTGTGTGTGTGTGTGTGTGTGTGTGTGTGTGTGTGTGTGTGTGTGTGTGTGTGTGTGTGTGTGTGTGTGTGTGGGTGTGTTTGTGTGTGTGTGTGTGTGTGTGTGTGTGTACTCACCTAGTTGTACTCACCTAGTTGTGTCTGCAGGATCGAGCATTGACTCTTGGATCCCACCTTTCGAGCATCGGTTGTTTACAGCAATGACTCCTGTCCCATTTCCCTATCATACCTGGTTTTAAAATTATGAATAGTATTTGCTTCCACAACCTGTTCCTGAAGTGCATTCCATTTCCCCACTACTCTCACGCTAAAAGAAAACTTCCTAACATCTCTGTGACTCATCTGAGTTTCAAGCTTCCATCCATGTCCTCTCGTTCTGTTACTATTCCGTGTGAACATTTCGTCTATGTCCACACTGTCAATTCCTCTGAGTATCTTATACGTTCCTATCATGTCCCCCCTCTCCCTTCTTCTTTCTAGTGTCGTAAGGCACAGTTCCTTCAGGCGCTCTTCATACCCCATCCCTCGTAGCTCTGGGACGAGTCTCGTTGCAAACCTCTGAACCTTTTCCAGTTTCATTATATGCTTCTTCAGATGGGGACTCCATGATGAGGCGGCATACTGTAAGACTGGCCTTATGTAGGCAGTGTAAAGCGCCCTAAATGCCTCCTTACTTGTGTGTGTGTGTGTGTGTGTGTGTGTGTGTGTGTGTGTGTGTGTGTGTGTGTGTGTGTGTGTGTGTGTGTGTGTGTGTGTGTGTGTGTGTGTGTGTGTGTGTGTGTGTGTGTACTCACCTAGTTTTACTCACCTAGTTGTGTCTGCAGGATCGAGCATTGACTCTTGGATCCCGCCTTTCGAGCATCGGTTGTTTACAGCAATGACTCCTGTCCCATTTCCCTATCATACCTGGTTTTAAAATTATGAATAGTATTTGCTTCCACAACCTGTTCCTGAAGTGCATTCAATTTCCCCACTACTCTCACGCTAAAAGAAAACTTCCTAACATCTCTGTGACTCATCTGAGTTTCAAGCTTCCATCCATGTCCTCTCGTTCTGTTACTATTCCATGTGAACATTTCGTCTATGTCCACTCTGTCAATTCCTCTGAGTATCTTATACGTTCCTATCATGTCCCCCCTCTCCCTTCTTCTTTCTAGTGTCGTAAGGCACAGTTCCCTCAGGCGCTCTTCATACCCCATCCCTCGTAGTTCTGGGACGAGTCTCGTTGCAAACCTCTGAACCTTTTCCAGTTTCATTATATGCTTCTTCAGATGGGGACTCCATGATGAGGCGGCATACTCTAAGACTGGCCTTACGTAGGCAGTGTAAAGCGCCCTAAATGCCTCCTTACTTGTGTGTGTGTGTGTGTGTGTGTGTGTGTGTGTGTGTGTGTGTGTGTGTGTGTGTGTGTGTGTGTGTGTGTGTGTTTGTGTGTGTGTGTGTGTGTGTGTGTGTGTACTCACCTAGTTGTACTCACCTAGTTGTGTCTGCAGGATCGAGCTTTGACTCTTGGATCCCGCCTTTCGAGCATCGGTTGTTTACAGCAATGACTCCTGTCCCATTTCCCTATCATACCTGGTTTTAAAATTATGAATAGTATTTGCTTCCACAACCTGTTCCTGAAGTGCATTCCATTTCCCCACTACTCTCACGCTAAAAGAAAACTTCCTAACATCTCTGTGACTCATCTGAGTTTCAAGCTTCCATCCATGTCCTCTCGTGCTGTTACTATTCCGTGTGAACATTTCGTCTATGTTCACTCTGTCAATTCCTCTGAGTATCTTATACGTTCCTATCATGTCCCCCCTCTCCCTTCTTCTTTCTAGTGTCGTAAGGCACAGTTCCCTCAGGCGCTCTTCATACCCCATCCCTCGTAGCTCTGGGACGAGTCTCGTTGCAAACCTCTAAACCTTTTCCAGTTTCATTATATGCTTCTTCAGATGGGGACTCCATGATGAGGCAGCATACTCTAAGACTGGCCTTACGTAGGCAGTGTAAAGCGCCCTAAATGCCTCCTTACTTGTGTGTGTGTGTGTGTGTGTGTGTGTGTGTGTGTGTGTGTGTGTGTGTGTGTGTGTGTGTGTGTGTGTGTGTGTGTGTGTGTGTGTGTGTGTGTGTGTGTGTGTGTGTGTGTGGGTGTGTTTGTGTGTGTGTGTGTGTGTGTGTGTGTGTGTACTCACCTAGTTGTACTCACCTAGTTGTGTCTGCAGGATCGAGCATTGACTCTTGGATCCCACCTTTCGAGCATCGGTTGTTTACAGCAATGACTCCTGTCCCATTTCCCTATCATACCTGGTTTTAAAATTATGAATAGTATTTGCTTCAACAACCTGTTCCTGAAGTGCATTCCATTTCCCCACTACTCTCACGCTAAAAGAAAACTTCCTAACATCTCTGTGACTCATCTGAGTTTCAAGCTTCCATCCATGTCCTCTCGTTCTGTTACTATTCCGTGTGAACATTTCGTCTATGTCCACTCTGTCAATTCCTCTGAGTATCTTATAAGTTCCTATCATGTCCCCCCTCTCCCTTCTTCTTTCTAGTGTCGTAAGGCACAGTTCCCTCAGGCGCTCTTCATACCCCATCCCTCGATACTCTGGGACGAGTCTCGTTGCAAACCTCTGAACCTTTTCCAGTTTCATTATATGCTTCTTCAGATAGGGACTCCATGATGAGGCGGCATACTCTAAGACTGGCCTTACGTAGGCAGTGTAAAGCGCCCTAAATGCCTCCTTACTTGTGTGTGTGTGTGTGTGTGTGTGTGTGTGTGTGTGTGTGTGTGTGTGTGTGTGTGTGTGTGTGTGTGTGTGTGTGTGTGTGTGTGTGTGTGTGTGTGTGTGTACTCACCTAGTTGTGTCTGCAGGATCGAGCATTGACTCTTGGATCCCGCCTTTCGAGCATCGGTTGTTTACAGCAATGACTCTTGTTCCATTTCCCTATCATACCTGGTTTTAAAATTATGAATAGTATTTGCTTCCACAACCTGTTCCTGAAGTGCATTCCATTTCCCCACTACTCTCACGCTAAAAGAAAACTTCCTAACATCTCTGTGACTCATCTGAGTTTCAAGCTTCCATCCATGTCCTCTCGTTCTGTTACTATTCCGTGTGAACATTTCGTCTATGTCCACTCTGTCAATTCCTCTGAGTATCTTATACGTTCCTATCATGTCCCCCCTCTCCCTTCTTCTTTCTAGTGTCGTAAGGCACAGTTCCCTCAGGCGCTCTTCATACCCCATCCCTCATAGCTCTGGGACGAGTCTCGTTGCAAACCTCTGAACCTTTTCCAGTTTCATTATATGCTTCTTCAGATGGGGACTCCATGATGAGGCGGCATACTCTAAGACTGGCCTTACGTAGGCAGTGTAAAGCGCCCTAAATGCCTCCTTACTTGTTTGTGTGTGTGTGTGTGTGTGTGTGTGTGTGTGTGTGTGTGTGTGTGTGTGTGTGTGTGTGTGTGTGTGTGTACTCACCTAGTTGTACTCACCTAGTTGTGTCTGCAGCATCGAGCATTGACTCTTGGATCCCGCCTTTTGAGCATCGGTTGTTTACAGCAATGACTCCTGTCCCATTTCCCTATCATACCTGGTTTTAAAATTATGAATAGTATTTGCTTCCACAACCTGTTCCTGAAGTGCATTCCATTTCCCCACTACTCTCACGCTAAAAGAAAACTTCCTAACATCTCTGTGACTCATCTGAGTTTCAAGCTTCCATCCATGTCCTCTCGTTCTGTTACTATTCCGTGTGAACATTTCGTCTATGTCCACTCTGTCAATTCCTCTGAGTACCTTATACGTTCCAATCATGTCCCCCCTCTCCCTTCTTCTTTCTAATGTCGTAAGGCACGGTTCCCTCAGGCGCTCTTCATACCCCATCCCTCGTAGCTCTGGGACGAGACTCGTTGCAAACATCTGAACCTTTTCCAGTTTCATTATATGCTTCTTCAGATGGGGACTCCATGATGAGGCGGCATACTCTAAGACTGGCCTTACGTAGGCAGTGTAAAGCGCCCTAAATGCCTCCTTACTTGTGTGTGTGTGTGTGTGTGTGTGTGTGTGTGTGTGTGTGTGTGTGTGTGTGTGTGTGTGTGTGTGTGTGTGTGTGTGTGTGTGTGTGTGTGTGTGTGTGTGTATGTGTGTGTACTCACCTAGTTGTACTCACCTAGTTGTGTCTGCAGGATCGAGCATTGACTCTTGGATCCCGCCTTTCGAGCATCGGTTGTTTACAGCAATGACTTCTGTCCCATTTCCCTATCGTACCTGGTTTGAAAATTATGAATAGTATTTGCTTCCACAACCTGTTCCTGAAGTGCATTCCATTTCCCCACTACTCTCACGCTAAAAGAAAACTTCCTAACATCTCTGTGACTCATCTGAGTTTCAAGCTTCCATCCATGTCCTCTCGTTCTGTAACTATTCCGTGTGAACATTTCGTCTATGTCCACTCTGTCAATTCCTCTGAGTATCTTATACGTTCCTATCATGTCCCCCCTCTCCCTTCTTCTTTCTAGTGTCGTAAGGCACAGTTCCCTCAGGCGCTCTTCATACCCCATCCCTCGTAGCTCTGGGACGAGTCTCGTTGCAAACCTCTGAACCTTTTCCAGTTTCATTATATGCTTCTTCAGATGGGGACTCCATGATGAGGCGGCATACTCTAAGACTGGCCTTACGTAGGCAGTGTAAAGCGCCCTAAATGCCTCCTTACTTGTGTGTGTGTGTGTGTGTGTGTGTGTGTGTGTGTGTGTGTGTGTGTGTGTGTGTGTGTGTGTGTGTGTGTGTGTGTGTACTCACCTAGTTGTACTCACCTAGTTGTGTCTGCAGCATCGAGCATTGACTCTTGGATCCCGCCTTTTGAGCATCGGTTGTTTACAGCAATGACTCCTGTCCCATTTCCCTATCATACCTGGTTTTAAAATTATGAATAGTATTTGCTTCCACAACCTGTTCCTGAAGTGCATTCCATTTCCCCACTACTCTCACGCTAAAAGAAAACTTCCTAACATCTCTGTGACTCATCTGAGTTTCAAGCTTCCATCCATGTCCTCTCGTTCTGTTACTATTCCGTGTGAACATTTCGTCTATGTCCACTCTGTCAATTCCTCTGAGTATCTTATACGTTCCTATCATGTCCCCCCTCTCCCTTCTTCTTTCTAGTGTCGTAAGGCACAGTTCCTTCAGGCGCTCTTCATACCCCATCCCTCGTAGCTCTGGGACGAGTCTCGTTGCAAACCTCTGAACCTTTTCCAGTTTCATTATATGCTTCTTCAGATGGGGACTCCATGATGAGGTGGCATACTCTAAGACTGGCCTTATGTAGGCAGTGTAAAGCGCCCTAAATGCCTAATTACTTGTGTGTGTGTGTGTGTGTGTGTGTGTGTGTGTGTGTGTGTGTGTGTGTGTGTGTGTGTGTGTGTGTGTGTGTGTGTGTGTGTGTGTGTGTGTGTGTGTGTGTGTGTGTGTGTGTGTGTGTGTGTGTGTGTGTGTGTGTGTGTGTGTACTCACCTAGTTGTACTCACCTAGTTGTGTCTGCAGGATCGAGCATTGACTCTTGGATCCCGCCTTTCGAGCATCGGTTGTTTACAGCAATGACTCCTGTCCCATTTCCCTATCATACCTGGTTTTAAAATTATGAATAGTATTTGCTTCCACAACCTGTTCCTGAAGTGCATTCCATTTCCCCACTACTCTCACGCTAAAAGAAAACTTCCTAACATCTCTGTGACTCATCTGAGTTTCAAGCTTCCATCCATGTCCTCTCGTTCTGTTACTATTCCGTGTGAACATTTCGTCTATGTCCACTCTGTCAATTCCTCTGAGTATCTTATACGTTCCTATCATGTCCCCCCTCTCCCTTCTTCTTTCTAGTGTCGTAAGGCACAGTTCCCTCAGGCGCTCTTCATACCCCATCCCTCGTAGCTCTGGGACGAGTCTCGTTGCAAACCTCTGAACCTTTTCCAGTTTCATTATATGCTTCTTCAGATGGGGACTCCATGATGAGGCGGCATACTCTAAGACTGGCCTTACGTAGGCAGTGTAAAACGCCCTAAATGCCTCCTTACTTGTGTGTGTGTGTGTGTGTGTGTGTGTGTGTGTGTGTGTGTGTGTGTGTGTGTGTGTGTGTGTGTGTGTGTGTGTGTGTGTGTGTGTGTGTACTCACCTAGTTGTACTCACCTAGTTGTGTCTGCAGCATCGAGCATTGACTCTTGGATCCCGCCTTTTGAGCATCGGTTGTTTACAGCAATGACTCCTGTCCCATTTCCCTATCATACCTGGTTTTAAAATTATGAATAGTATTTGCTTCCACAACCTGTTCCTGAAGTGCATTCCATTTCCCCACTACTCTCACGCTAAAAGAAAACTTCCTAACATCTCTGTGACTCATCTGAGTTTCAAGCTTCCATCCATGTCCTCTCGTTCTGTTACTATTCCGTGTGAACATTTCGTCTATGTCCACTCTGTCAATTCCTCTGAGTACCTTATACGTTCCAATCATGTCCCCCCTCTCCCTTCTTCTTTCTAGTGTCGTAAGGCACGGTTCCCTCAGGCGCTCTTCATACCCCATCCCTCGTAGCTCTGGGACGAGACTCGTTGCAAACATCTGAACCTTTTTACAGTTTCATTATATGCTTCTTCAGATGGGGACTCCATGATGAGGCGGCATACTCTAAGACTGGCCTTACGTAGGCAGTGTAAAGCGCCCTAAATGCCTCCTTACTTGTGTGTGTGTGTGTGTGTGTGTGTGTGTGTGTGTGTGTGTGTGTGTGTGTGTGTGTGTGTGTGTGTGTGTGTGTGTGTGTGTGTGTGTGTGTGTGTGTGTGTGTGTACTCACCTAGTTGTACTCACCTAGTTGTGTCTGCAGGATCGAGCATTGACTCTTGGATCCCGCCTTTCGAGCATCGGTTGTTTACAGCAATGACTCCTGTCCCATTTCCCTATCATACCTGGTTTTAAAATTATGAATAGTATTTGCTTCCACAACCTGTTCCTGAAGTGCATTCCATTTCCCCACTACTCTCACGCTAAAAGAAAACTTCCTAACATCTCTGTGACTCATCTGAGTTTCAAGCTTCCATCCATGTCCTCTCGTTCTGTTACTATTCCGTGTGAACATTTCGTCTATGTCCACTCTGTCAATTCCTCTGAGTATCTTATACGTTCCTATCATGTCCCCCCTCTCCCTTCTTTCTAGTGTCGTAAGGCACGGTTCCCTCAGGCGCTCTTCATACCCCATCCCTCGTAGCTCTGGGATGAGACTCGTTGCAAACCTCTGAACCTTTTCCAGTTTCATTATATGCTTCTTCAGATGGGGACTCCATGATGAGGCGGCATACTCTAAGACTGGCCTTACGTAGGCAGTGTAAAGCGCCCTAAATGCCTCCTTACTTGTGTGTGTGTGTGTGTGTGTGTGTGTGTGTGTGTGTGTGTGTGTGTGTGTGTGTGTGTGTGTGTCTGTGTGTGTGTGTGTGTGTGTGTGTGTGTGTGTGTACTCACCTAGTTGTACTCACCTAGTTGTGTCTGCAGGATCGAGCATTGACTCTTGGATCCCGCCTTTTGAGCATCGGTTGTTTACAGCAATGACTCCTGTCCCATTTCCCTATCATACCTGGTTTTAAAATTATGAATAGTATTTGCTTCCACAACCTGTTCCTGAAGTGCATTCCATTTCCCCACTACTCTCACGCTAAAAGAAAACTTCCTAACATCTCTGTGACTCATCTGAGTTTCAAGCTTCCATCCATGTCCTCTCGTTCTGTTACTATTCCGTGTGAACATTTCGTCTATGTCCACTCTGTCAATTCCTGAGTATCTTATACGTTTCTATCATGTCCCCCCTCTCCCTTCTTCTTTCTAGTGTCGTAAGGCACAGTTCCCTCAGGCGCTCTTCATACCCCATCCCTCGTAGCTCTGGGATGAGTCTCGTTGCAAACCTCTGAACCTTTTCCAGTTTCATTATATGCTTCTTCAGATGCGGACTCCATGATGAGGCGGCATACTCTAAGACTGGCCTTACGTAGGCAGTGTAAAGCGCCCTAAATGCCTCCTTACTTGTGTGTGTGTGTGTGTGTGTGTGTGTGTGTGTGTGTGTGTGTGTGTGTGTGTGTGTGTGTGTGTGTGTGTGTGTGTGTACTCACCTAGTTGTACTCACCTAGTTGTGTCTGCAGCATCGAGCATTGACTCTTGGATCCCGCCTTTTGAGCATCGGTTGTTTACAGCAATGACTCCTGTCCCATTTCCCTATCATACCTGGTTTTAAAATTATGAATAGTATTTGCTTCCACAACCTGTTCCTGAAGTGCATTCCATTTCCCCACTACTCTCACGCTAAAAGAAAACTTCCTAACATCTCTGTGACTCATCTGAGTTTCAAGCTTCCATCCATGTCCTCTCGTTCTGTTACTATTCCGTGTGAACATTTCGTCTATGTCCACTCTGTCAATTCCTCTGAGTACCTTATACGTTCCAATCATGTCCCCCCTCTCCCTTCTTCTTTCTAGTGTCGTAAGGCACGGTTCCCTCAGGCGCTCTTCATACCCCATCCCTCGTAGCTCTGGGACGAGACTCGTTGCAAACATCTGAACCTTTTCCAGTTTCATTATATGCTTCTTCAGATGGGGACTCCATGATGAGGCGGCATACTCTAAGACTGGCCTTACGTAGGCAGTGTAAAGCGCCCTAAATGCCTCCTTACTTGTGTGTGTGTGTGTGTGTGTGTGTGTGTGTGTGTGTGTGTGTGTGTGTGTGTGTGTGTGTGTGTGTGTGTGTGTGTGTGTGTGTACTCACCTAGTTGTACTCACCTAGTTGTGTCTGCAGGATCGAGCATTGACTCTTGGATCCCGCCTTTCGAGCATCGGTTGTTTACAGCAATGACTTCTGTCCCATTTCCCTATCGTACCTGGTTTTAAAATTATGAATAGTATTTGCTTCCACAACCTGTTCCTGAAGTGCATTCCATTTCCCCACTACTCTCATGCTAAAAGAAAACTTCCTAACATCTCTGTGACTCATCTGAGTTTCAAGCTTCCATCCATGTCCTCTCGTTCTGTTACTATTCCGTGTGAACATTTCGTCTATGTCCACTCTGTCAATTCCTGAGTATATTATACGTTTCTATCATGTCCCCCCTCTCCCTTCTTCTTTCTAGTGTCGTAAGGCACAGTTCCCTCAGGCGCTCTTCATACCCCATCCCTCGTAGCTCTGGGACGAGTCTCGTTGCAAACCTCTGAACCTTTTCCAGTTTCATTATATGCTTCTTCAGATGGGGACTCCATGATGAGGCGGCATACTCTAAGACTGGCCTTACGTAGGCAGTGTAAAGCGCCCTAAATGCCTCCTTACTTGTGTGTGTGTACTCACCTAATTGTACTCACCTAATTGTGCTTGCGGGGGTTGAGCTCTGGCTCTTTGGTCCCGCCTCTCAACCGTCAATCAACTGGTGTACAGATTCCTGAGCCTATTGGGCTCCATCATATCTACATTTGAAACTGTGAATGGAGTCAGCCTCCACCACATCACTTCCTAATGCATTCCATTTGCTAACTACTCTGACACTGAAAAAGTTCTTTCTAACGTCTCTGTGGCTCATTTGGGTACTCAGCTTCCACCTGTGTCCCCTTGTTCGCGTCCCACCAGTGTTGAAAAGTTCGTCCTTGTTTACCCGGTCGATTCCCCTGAGGATTTTGTAGGTTGTGATCATGTCCCCCCTTACTCTTCTGTCTTCCAGTGTCGTGAGGTGCATTTCCCGCAGCCTTTCCTCATAACTCATGCCTCTTAGTTCTGGGACTAGTCTAGTAGCATACCTTTGGACTTTTTCCAGCTTCGTCTTGTGCTTGACAAGGTACGGGCTCCATGCTGGGGCCGCATACTCCAGGATTGGTCTTACATATGTGGTGTACAAGATTCTGAATGATTCCTTACACAGGTTCCTGAACGCCGTTCTGATGTTAGCCAGCCTCGCATATGCCGCAGACGTTATTCTCTTTATGTGGGCTTCAGGAGACAGGTTTGGTGTGATATCAACTCCTAGATCTTTCTCTCTGTCTGTTTCATTAAGTACTTCATCTCCTATTCTGTATCCTGTGCCTGGCCTCCTGTTTCCACTGCCTAGTTTCATTATTTTGCATTTACTCGGGTTGAACTTCAACAGCCATTTGTTGGACCATTCACTCAGTCTATCCAGGTCATCTTGTAGCCTCCTACTATCATCCTCTGTTTCAATCCTCCTCATAATTTTTGCATCGTCGGCAAACATTGAGAGGAACGAATCTATACCCTCTGGGAGATCATTTACATATACCAGAAACAGTATAGGTCCAAGGACTGACCCCTGCGGGACTCCACTTGTGACGTCTCGCCAATCTGAGACCTCACCCCTCACACAGACTCGTTGTCTCCTGTTGCTTAGGTATTCCTCTATCCACCGGAGTACCTTCCCTCTCACTCCAGCCTGCATCTCCAACTTTCGCACTAGCCTCTTGTGTGGCACTGTATCAAAGGCTTTCTGACAATCCAAAAATATGCAATCTGCCCACCCTTCTCTTTCTTGCCTTATTTTTGTTGCCTGGTCGTAGAATTCAAGTAACCCTGTGAGGCAGGACCTGCCATCCCTGAACCCATGTTGATGCTGTGTTACAAAGTTCCTTCGCTCCAGATGCTCCACTAGTTTTTTTCGCACAATCTTCTCCATCAGCTTGCATGGTATGCAGGTTAGGGACACTGGCCTGTAGTTCAGTGCCTCCTGTCTATCCCCTTTCTTGTATATCGGGACTACGTTAGCTGCTTTCCAAGTATCTGGCAGTTCCCCTGTTGCCAGTGATTTGTTATACACTATGGAGAGTGGTAGGCTCAGTTCTCTTGCTCCTTCCTTTAGAACCCAAGGGGAGATTCCATCTGGGCCTATAGCCTTCGTCACGTCCAACTCTAGTAAACACTTCCTTACTTCCCCACTGGTAATCTCAAACTCTTCCAGTGGTTCCTGGTTAGCTATTCCCTCACTTACCTCTGGAATTTCTCCTTGTTCTAAGGTGAAGACCTCCTGGAATTTCTTATTCAATTCCTCACACACTTCCTTGTCATTTGTAGTGAATCCTTCCGCCCCTATCCTTAATCTCATAACCTGTTCCTTTACTGTTGTTTTTCTCCTAATGTGGCTATGCAACAATTTAGGCTGAGTCTTTGCCTTGCTTGCGATGTCATTTTCGTATTGTCTTTCTGCCTCTCTTCTCATCCTGACATATTCATTCCTGGCATTCTGGTATCTTTCTCTGCTCTCCAGTGTCCTGTTATTCCTATAGTTTCTCCATGCCCTTTTACTTTGCTGCTTAGCTAGCCTACATCTTTGATTAAACCATGGGTTTCTCATCTTCATTTCTCTGTTTTCCTTTTGGACTGGGACAAACTTGTTTGCTGCGTCCTTGCACTTCTGCGTGATGTAATCCATCATATCTTGGGCCGTCTTTCCCCTGAGCTCTGTTTCCCATGCTATATCTGTTAGGAATTTTCTTATCCCCTCATAGTTTCCCTTTCGGTATGCTAACCTTTTGGTTTCGGTATCCCTCCTCGAGTTCAATAACCCTTCTTCAATCAAGTACTCAAACACCAGTACACTGTGGTCGCTCATTCCTACTGGGTCCTCAAAACCGATTTCTCTTATGTCGGAGTCGTTCAGAGTGAAGACTAGGTCGAGTCTCGCTGGTTCGTCATTGCCTCTCATCCTTGTGGGTTCTCCGACCCACAAGGGTCGGAGTGTGTGTGTGTGTGTGTGTGTGTGTGTGTGTGTGTGTGTGTGTGTGTGTGTGTGTGTGTGTGTGTGTGTGTGTGTGTGTGTGTGTGTGTGTGTGTGTGTGTGTGTGTGTGTGTGTGTGTGTGTACTCACCTAGTTGTACTCACCTAGTTGTGTCTGCAGGATCGAGCATTGACTCCTGGATCCCGCCTTTCGAGCATCGGTTGTTTACAGCAATGACTCCTGTCCCATTTCCCTATCATACCTGGTTTTAAAATTATGAATAGTATTTGCTTCCACAACCTGTTCCTGAAGTGCATTCCATTTCCCCACTACTCTCACGCTAAAAGAAAACTTCCTAACATCTCTGTGACTCATCTGAGTTTCAAGCTTCCATCCATGTCCTCTCGTTCTGTTACTATTCCGTGTGAACATTTCGTCTATGTCCACTCTGTCAATTCCTCTGAGTATCTTATACGTTCCTATCATGTCCCCCCTCTCCCTTCTTCTTTCTAGTGTCGTAAGGCACAGTTCCCTCAGGCGCTCTTCATACCCCATCCCTCGTAGCTCTGGGACGAGTCTCGTTGCAAACCTCTGAACCTTTTCCAGTTTCATTATATGCTTCTTCAGATGGGGACTCCATGATGAGGCGGCATACTCTAAGACTGGCCTTACGTAGGCAGTGTAAAGCGCCCTAAATGCCTCCTTACTTGTGTGTGTGTGTGTGTGTGTGTGTGTGTGTGTGTGTGTGTGTGTGTGTGTGTGTGTGTGTGTGTGTGTGTGTGTGTGTGTGTGTGTGTGTGTGTGTGTACTCACCTAGTTGTATTCACCTAGTTGTGTCTGCAGGATCGAGCATTGACTCTTGGATCCCGCCTTTCGAGCATCGGTTGTTTACAGCAATGACTTCTGTCCCATTTCCCTATCGTACCTGGTTTTAAAATTATGAATAGTATTTGCTTCCACAACCTGTTCCTGAAGTGCATTCCATTTCCCCACTACTCTCACGCTAAAAGAAAACTTCCTAACATCTCTGTGACTCATCTGAGTTTCAAGCTTCCATCCATGTCCTCTCGTTCTGTAACTATTCCGTGTGAACATTTCGTCTATGTCCACTCTGTCAATTCCTCTGAGTATCTTATACGTTCCTATCATGTCCCCCCTCTCCCTTCCTCTTTCTAGTGTCGTAAGGCACAGTTCCCTCAGGCGCTCTTCATACCCCATCCCTCGTAGCTCTGGGACGAGTCTCGTTGCAAACCTCTGAACCTTTTCCAGTTTCATTATATGCTTCTTCAGATGGGGACTCCATGATGAGGCGGCATACTCTAAGACTGGCCTTACGTAGGCAGTGTAAAGCGCCCTAAATGCCTCCTTACTTGTGTGTGTGTGTGTGTGTGTGTGTGTGTGTGTGTGTGTGTGTGTGTGTGTGTGTGTGTGTGTGTGTGTGTCTGTGTGTGTGTGTGTGTGTGTGTGTGTGTGTGTACTCACCTAGTTGTACTCACCTAGTTGTGTCTGCAGGATCGAGCATTGACTCTTGGATCCCGCCTTTTGAGCATCGGTTGTTTACAGCAATGACTCCTGTCCCATTTCCCTATCATACCTGGTTTTAAAATTATGAATAGTATTTGCTTCCACAACCTGTTCCTGAAGTGCATTCCATTTCCCCACTACTCTCACGCTAAAAGAAAACTTCCTAACATCTCTGTGACTCATCTGAGTTTCAAGCTTCCATCCATGTCCTCTCGTTCTGTTACTATTCCGTGTGAACATTTCGTCTATGTCCACTCTGTCAATTCCTCTGAGTATCTTATACGTTTCTATCATGTCCCCCCTCTCCCTTCTTCTTTCTAGTGTCGTAAGGCACAGTTCCCTCAGGCGCTCTTCATACCCCATCCCTCGTAGCTCTGGGACGAGTCTCGTTGCAAACCTCTGAACCTTTTCCAGTTTCATTATATGCTTCTTCAGATGGGGACTCCATGATGAGGCGGCATACTCTAAGACTGGCCTTACGTAGGCAGTGTAAAGCGCCCTAAATGCCTCCTTACTTGTGTGTGTGTGTGTGTGTGTGTGTGTGTGTGTGTGTGTGTGTGTGTGTGTGTGTGTGTGTGTGTGTGTGTGTGTGTGTGTGTGTGTGTGTACTCACCTAGTTGTACTCACCTAGTTGTGTCTGCAGGATCGAGCATTGACTCTTGGATCCCGCCTTTTGAGCATCGGTTGTTTACAGCAATGACTCCTGTCCCATTTCCCTATCATACCTGGTTTTAAAATTATGAATAGTATTTGCTTCCACAACCTGTTCCTGAAGTGCATTCCATTTCCCCACTACTCTCACGCTAAAAGAAAACTTCCTAACATCTCTGTGACTCATCTGAGTTTCAAGCTTCCATCCATGTCGTCTCGTTCTGTTACTATTCCGTGTGAACATTTCGTCTATGTCCACTCTGTCAATTCCTCTGAGTATCTTATACGTTCCTATCATGTCCCCCCTCTCCCTTCTTCTTTCTAGTGTCGTAAGGCACAGTTCCCTCAGGCGCTCTTCATACCCCATCCCTCGTAGCTCTGGGACGAGTCTCGTTGCAAACCTCTGAACCTTTTCCAGTTTCATTATATGCTTCTTCAGATGGGGACTCCATGATGAGGCGGCATACTCTAAGACTGGCCTTACGTAGGCAGTGTAAAGCGCCCTAAATGCCTCCTTACTTGTGTGTGTGTGTGTGTGTGTGTGTGTGTGTGTGTGTGTGTGTGTGTGTGTGTACTCACCTAGTTGTACTCACCTAGTTGTGTCTGCAGGATCGAGCATTGACTCCTGGATCCCGCCTTTCGAGCATCGGTTGTTTACAGCAATGACTCCTGTCCCATTTCCCTATCATACCTGGTTTTAAAATTATGAATAGTATTTGCTTCCACAACCTGTTCCTGAAGTGCATTCCATTTCCCCACTACTCTCACGCTAAAAGAAAACTTCCTAACATCTCTGTGACTCATCTGAGTTTCAAGCTTCCATCCATGTCCTCTCGTTCTGTTACTATTCCGTGTGAACATTTCGTCTATGTCCACTCTGTCAATTCCTCTGAGTATCTTATACGTTCCTATCATGTCCCCCCTCTCCCTTCTTCTTTCTAGTGTCGTAAGGCACAGTTCCCTCAGGCGCTCTTCATACCCCATCCCTCGTAGCTCTGGGACGAGTCTCGTTGCAAACCTCTGAACCTTTTCCAGTTTCATTATATGCTTCTTCAGATGGGGACTCCATGATGAGGCGGCATACTCTAAGACTGGCCTTACGTAGGCAGTGTAAAGCGCCCTAAATGCCTCCTTACTTGTGTGTGTGTGTGTGTGTGTGTGTGTGTGTGTGTGTGTGTGTGTGTGTGTGTGTGTGTGTGTGTGTGTGTGTGTGTGTGTGTGTGTGTGTGTGTGTGTGTGTGTGTGTGTGTGTGTGTGTGTGTGTGTGTGTGTGTGTGTGTGTGTGTGTGTGTGTACTCACCTAGTTGTACTCACCTAGTTGTGTCTGCAGGATCGAGCATTGACTCTTGGATCCCGCCTTTCGAGCATCGGTTGTTTACAGCAATGACTCCTGTCCCATTTCCCTATCATACCTGGTTTTAAAATTATGAATAGTATTTGCTTCCACAACCTGTTCCTGAAGTGCATTCCATTTCCCCACTACTCTCACGCTAAAAGAAAACTTCCTAACATCTCTGTGACTCATCTGAGTTTCAAGCTTCCATCCATGTCCTCTCGTTCTGTTACTATTCCGTGTGAACATTTCGTCTATGTCCACTCTGTCAATTCCTCTGAGTATCTTATACGTTCCTATCATGTCCCCCCTCTCCCTTCTTTCTAGTGTCGTAAGGCACGGTTCCCTCAGGCGCTCTTCATACCCCATCCCTCGTAGCTCTGGGATGAGACTCGTTGCAAACCTCTGAACCTTTTCCAGTTTCATTATATGCTTCTTCAGATGGGGACTCCATGATGAGGCGGCATACTCTAAGACTGGCCTTACGTAGGCAGTGTAAAGCGCCCTAAATGCCTCCTTACTTGTGTGTGTGTGTGTGTGTGTGTGTGTGTGTGTGTGTGTGTGTGTGTGTGTGTGTGTGTGTGTGTGTGTGTGTCTGTGTGTGTGTGTGTGTGTGTGTGTGTGTGTGTACTCACCTAGTTGTACTCACCTAGTTGTGTCTGCAGGATCGAGCATTGACTCTTGGATCCCGCCTTTTGAGCATCGGTTGTTTACAGCAATGACTCCTGTCCCATTTCCCTATCATACCTGGTTTTAAAATTATGAATAGTATTTGCTTCCACAACCTGTTCCTGAAGTGCATTCCATTTCCCCACTACTCTCACGCTAAAAGAAAACTTCCTAACATCTCTGTGACTCATCTGAGTTTCAAGCTTCCATCCATGTCCTCTCGTTCTGTTACTATTCCGTATGAACATTTCGTCTATGTCCACTCTGTCAATTCCTGAGTATCTTATACGTTTCTATCATGTCCCCCCTCTCCCTTCTTCTTTCTAGTGTCGTAAGGCACAGTTCCCTCAGGCGCTCTTCATACCCCATCCCTCGTAGCTCTGGGACGAGTCTCGTTGCAAACCTCTGTACCTTTTCCAGTTTCATTATATGCTTCTTCAGATGCGGACTCCATGATGAGGCGGCATACTCTAAGACTGGCCTTACGTAGGCAGTGTAAAGCGCCCTAAATGCCTCCTTACTTGTGTGTGTGTGTGTGTGTGTGTGTGTGTGTGTGTGTGTGTGTGTGTGTGTGTGTGTGTGTGTGTGTGTGTGTGTGTGTGTGTGTACTCACCTAGTTGTACTCACCTAGTTGTGTCTGCAGCATCGAGCATTGACTCTTGGATCCCGCCTTTTGAGCATCGGTTGTTTACAGCAATGACTCCTGTCCCATTTCCCTATCATACCTGGTTTTAAAATTATGAATAGTATTTGCTTCCACAACCTGTTCCTGAAGTGCATTCCATTTCCCCACTACTCTCACGCTAAAAGAAAACTTCCTAACATCTCTGTGACTCATCTGAGTTTCAAGCTTCCATCCATGTCGTCTCGTTCTGTTACTATTCCGTGTGAACATTTCGTCTATGTCCACTCTGTCAATTCCTCTGAGTATCTTATACGTTCCTATCATGTCCCCCCTCTCCCTTCTTCTTTCTAGTGTCGTAAGGCACAGTTCCCTCAGGCGCTCTTCATACCCCATCCCTCGTAGCTCTGGGACGAGTCTCGTTGCAAACCTCTGAACCTTTTCCAGTTTCATTATATGCTTCTTCAGATGGGGACTCCATGATGAGGCGGCATACTCTAAGACTGGCCTTACGTAGGCAGTGTAAAGCGCCCTAAATGCCTCCTTACTTGTGTGTGTGTGTGTGTGTGTGTGTGTGTGTGTGTGTCTGTGTGTGTGTGTGTGTGTGTGTGTACTCACCTAGTTGTACTCACCTAGTTGTGTCTGCAGGATCGAGCATTGACTCCTGGATCCCGCCTTTCGAGCATCGGTTGTTTACAGCAATGACTCCTGTCCCATTTCCCTATCATACCTGGTTTTAAAATTATGAATAGTATTTGCTTCCACAACCTGTTCCTGAAGTGCATTCCATTTCCCCACTACTCTCACGCTAAAAGAAAACTTCCTAACATCTCTGTGACTCATCTGAGTTTCAAGCTTCCATCCATGTCCTCTCGTTCTGTTACTATTCCGTGTGAACATTTCGTCTCTGTCCACTCTGTCAATTCCTCTGAGTATCTTATACGTTCCTATCATGTCCCCCCTCTCCCTTCTTCTTTCTAGTGTCGTAAGGCACAGTTCCCTCAGGCGCTCTTCATACCCCATCCCTCGTAGCTCTGGGACGAGTCTCGTTGCAAACCTCTGAACCTTTTCCAGTTTCATTATATGCTTCTTCAGATGGGGACTCCATGATGAGGCGACATACTCTAAGACTGGCCTTACGTAGGCAGTGTAAAGCGCCCTAAATGCCTCCTTACTTGTGTGTGTGTGTGTGTGTGTGTGTGTGTGTGTGTGTGTGTGTGTGTGTGTGTGTGTGTGTGTGTGTGTGTGTGTGTGTGTGTGTGTGTGTGTGTGTGTGTGTGTACTCACCTAGTTGTACTCACCTAGTTGTGTCTGCAGGATCGAGCATTGACTCTTGGATCCCGCCTTTCGAGCATCGGTTGTTTACAGCAATGACTTTTGTCCCATTTCCCTATCGTACCTGGTTTTAAAATTATGAATAGTATTTGCTTCCACAACCTGTTCCTGAAGTGCATTCCATTTCCCCACTACTCTCACGCTAAAAGAAAACTTCCTAACATCTCTGTGACTCATCTGAGTTTCAAGCTTCCATCCATGTCCTCTCGTTCTGTAACTATTCCGTGTGAACATTTCGTCTATGTCCACTCTGTCAATTCCTCTGAGTATCTTATACGTTCCTATCATGTCCCCCCTCTCCCTTCTTCTTTCTAGTGTCGTAAGGCACAGTTCCCTCAGGCGCTCTTCATACCCCATCCCTCGTAGCTCTGGGACGAGTCTCGTTGCAAACCTCTGAACCTTTTCCAGTTTCATTATATGCTTCTTCAGATGGGGACTCCATGATGAGGCGGCATACTCTAAGACTGGCCTTACGTAGGCAGTGTAAAGCGCCCTAAATGCCTCCTTACTTGTGTGTGTGTGTGTGTGTGTGTGTGTGTGTGTGTGTGTGTGTGTGTGTGTGTGTGTGTCTGTGTGTGTGTGTGTGTGTGTGTGTGTGTGTACTCACCTAGTTGTGCTCACCTAGTTGTGTCTGCAGGATCGAGCATTGACTCTTGGATCCCGCCTTTCGAGCATCGGTTGTTTACAGCAATGACTCCTGTCCCATTTCCCTATCATACCTGGTTTTAAAATTATGAATAGTATTTGCTTCCACAACCTGTTCCTGAAGTGCATTCCATTTCCCCACTACTCTCACGCTAAAAGAAAACTTCCTAACATCTCTGTGACTCATCTGAGTTTCAAGCTTCCATCCATGTCCTCTCGTTCTGTTACTATTCCGTGTGAACATTTCGTCTATGTCCACTCTGTCAATTCCTCTGAGTATCTTATACGTTCCTATCATGTCCCCCCTCTCCCTTCTTTCTAGTGTCGTAAGGCACGGTTCCCTCAGGCGCTCTTCATACCCCATCCCTCGTAGCTCTGGGATGAGACTCGTTGCAAACCTCTGAACCTTTTCCAGTTTCATTATATGCTTCTTCAGATGGGGACTCCATGATGAGGCGGCATACTCTAAGACTGGCCTTATGTAGGCAGTGTAAAGCGCCCTAAATGCCTCCTTACTTGTGTGTGTGTGTGTGTGTGTGTGTGTGTGTGTGTGTGTGTGTGTGTGTGTGTGTGTGTCTGTGTGTGTGTGTGTGTGTGTGTGTGTGTGTGTACTCACCTAGTTGTACTCACCTAGTTGTGTCTGCAGGATCGAGCATTGACTCTTGGATCCCGCCTTTTGAGCATCGGTTGTTTACAGCAATGACTCCTGTCCCATTTCCCTATCATACCTGGTTTTAAAATTATGAATAGTATTTGCTTCCACAACCTGTTCCTGAAGTGCATTCCATTTCCCCACTACTCTCACGCTAAAAGAAAACTTCCTAACATCTCTGTGACTCATCTGAGTTTCAAGCTTCCATCCATGTCCTCTCGTTCTGTTACTATTCCGTGTGAACATTTCGTCTATGTCCACTCTGTCAATTCCTGAGTATCTTATACGTTTCTATCATGTCCCCCCTCTCCCTTCTTCTTTCTAGTGTCGTAAGGCACAGTTCCCTCAGGCGCTCTTCATACCCCATCCCTCGTAGCTCTGGGACGAGTCTCGTTGCAAACCTCTGAACCTTTTCCAGTTTCATTATATGCTTCTTCAGATGCGGACTCCATGATGAGGCGGCATACTCTAAGACTGGCCTTACGTAGGCAGTGTAAAGCGCCCTAAATGCCTCCTTACTTGTGTGTGTGTGTGTGTGTGTGTGTGTGTGTGTGTGTGTGTGTGTGTGTGTGTGTGTGTGTCTGTGTGTGTGTGTGTGTGTGTGTGTGTGTGTGTACTCACCTAGTTGTACTCACCTAGTTGTGTCTGCAGGATCGAGCATTGACTCTTGGATCCCGCCTTTCGAGCATCGGTTGTTTACAGCAATGACTCCTGTCCCATTTCCCTATCATACCTGGTTTTAAAATTATGAATAGTATTTGCTTCCACAACCTGTTCCTGAAGTGCATTCCATTTCCCCACTACTCTCACGCTAAAAGAAAACTTCCTAACATCTCTGTGACTCATCTGAGTTTCAAGCTTCCATCCATGTCCTCTCGTTCTGTTACTATTCCGTGTGAACATTTCGTCTATGTCCACTCTGTCAATTCCTCTGAGTATCTTATACGTTCCTATCATGTCCCCCCTCTCCCTTCTTTCTAGTGTCGTAAGGCACGGTTCCCTCAGGCGCTCTTCATACCCCATCCCTCGTAGCTCTGGGATGAGACTCGTTGCAAACCTCTGAACCTTTTCCAGTTTCATTATATGCTTCTTCAGATGGGGACTCCATGATGAGGCGGCATACTCTAAGACTGGCCTTACGTAGGCAGTGTAAAGCGCCCTAAATGCCTCCTTACTTGTGTGTGTGTGTGTGTGTGTGTGTGTGTGTGTGTGTGTGTGTGTGTGTGTGTGTGTGTGTGTCTGTGTGTGTGTGTGTGTGTGTGTGTGTGTGTGTACTCACCTAGTTGTACTCACCTAGTTGTGTCTGCAGGATCGAGCATTGACTCTTGGATCCCGCCTTTTGAGCATCGGTTGTTTACAGCAATGACTCCTGTCCCATTTCCCTATCATACCTGGTTTTAAAATTATGAATAGTATTTGCTTCCACAACCTGTTCCTGAAGTGCATTCCATTTCCCCACTACTCTCACGCTAAAAGAAAACTTCCTAACATCTCTGTGACTCATCTGAGTTTCAAGCTTCCATCCATGTCCTCTCGTTCTGTTACTATTCCGTGTGAACATTTCGTCTATGTCCACTCTGTCAATTCCTGAGTATCTTATACGTTTCTATCATGTCCCCCCTCTCCCTTCTTCTTTCTAGTGTCGTAAGGCACAGTTCCCTCAGGCGCTCTTCATACCCCATCCCTCGTAGCTCTGGGACGAGTCTCGTTGCAAACCTCTGAACCTTTTCCAGTTTCATTATATGCTTCTTCAGATGCGGACTCCATGATGAGGCGGCATACTCTAAGACTGGCCTTACGTAGGCAGTGTAAAGCGCCCTAAATGCCTCCTTACTTGTGTGTGTGTGTGTGTGTGTGTGTGTGTGTGTGTGTGTGTGTGTGTGTGTGTGTGTACTCACCTAGTTGTACTCACCTAGTTGTGTCTGCAGCATCGAGCATTGACTCTTGGATCCCGCCTTTTGAGCATCGGTTGTTTACAGCAATGACTCCTGTCCCATTTCCCTATCATACCTGGTTTTAAAATTATGAATAGTATTTGCTTCCACAACCTGTTCCTGAAGTGCATTCCATTTCCCCACTACTCTCACGCTAAAAGAAAACTTCCTAACATCTCTGTGACTCATCTGAGTTTCAAGCTTCCATCCATGTCCTCTCGTTCTGTTACTATTCCGTGTGAACATTTCGTCTCTGTCCACTCTGTCAATTCCTCTGAGTATCTTATACGTTCCTATCATGTCCCCCCCTCTCCCTTCTTCTTTCTAGTGTCGTAAGGCACAGTTCCCTCAGGCGCTCTTCATACCCCATCCCTCGTAGCTCTGGGACGAGTCTCGTTGCAAACCTCTGAACCTTTTCCAGTTTCATTATATGCTTCTTCAGATGGGGACTCCATGATGAGGCGGCATACTCTAAGACTGGCCTTACGTAGGCAGTGTAAAGCGCCCTAAATGCCTCCTTACTTGTGTGTGTGTGTGTGTGTGTGTGTGTGTGTGTGTGTGTGTGTGTGTGTGTGTGTGTGTGTGTGTGTGTGTGTGTGTGTGTGTGTGTGTGTGTGTGTGTGTGTGTGTGTGTGTGTGTGTGTGTACTCACCTAGTTGTACTCACCTAGTTGTGTCTGCAGGATCGAGCATTGACTCTTGGATCCCGCCTTTCGAGCATCGGTTGTTTACAGCAATGACTTTTGTCCCATTTCCCTATCGTACCTGGTTTTAAAATTATGAATAGTATTTGCTTCCACAACCTGTTCCTGAAGTGCATTCCATTTCCCCACTACTCTCACGCTAAAAGAAAACTTCCTAACATCTCTGTGACTCATCTGAGTTTCAAGCTTCCATCCATGTCCTCTCGTTCTGTAACTATTCCGTGTGAACATTTCGTCTATGTCCACTCTGTCAATTCCTCTGAGTATCTTATACGTTCCTATCATGTCCCCCCTCTCCCTTCTTCTTTCTAGTGTCGTAAGGCACAGTTCCCTCAGGCGCTCTTCATACCCCATCCCTCGTAGCTCTGGGACGAGTCTCGTTGCAAACCTCTGAACCTTTTCCAGTTTCATTATATGCTTCTTCAGATGGGGACTCCATGATGAGGCGGCATACTCTAAGACTGGCCTTACGTAGGCAGTGTAAAGCGCCCTAAATGCCTCCTTACTTGTGTGTGTGTGTGTGTGTGTGTGTGTGTGTGTGTGTGTGTGTGTGTGTGTGTGTGTGTGTCTGTGTGTGTGTGTGTGTGTGTGTGTGTGTGTGTACTCACCTAGTTGTACTCACCTAGTTGTGTCTGCAGGATCGAGCATTGACTCTTGGATCCCGCCTTTCGAGCATCGGTTGTTTACAGCAATGACTCCTGTCCCATTTCCCTATCATACCCGGTTTTAAAATTATGAATAGTATTTGCTTCCACAACCTGTTCCTGAAGTGCATTCCATTTCCCCACTACTCTCACGCTAAAAGAAAACTTCCTAACATCTCTGTGACTCATCTGAGTTTCAAGCTTCCATCCATGTCCTCTCGTTCTGTTACTATTCCGTGTGAACATTTCGTCTATGTCCACTCTGTCAATTCCTCTGAGTATCTTATACGTTCCTATCATGTCCCCCCTCTCCCTTCTTTCTAGTGTCGTAAGGCACGGTTCCCTCAGGCGCTCTTCATACCCCATCCCTCGTAGCTCTGGGATGAGACTCGTTGCAAACCTCTGAACCTTTTCCAGTTTCATTATATGCTTCTTCAGATGGGGACTCCATGATGAGGCGGCATACTCTAAGACTGGCCTTATGTAGGCAGTGTAAAGCGCCCTAAATGCCTCCTTACTTGTGTGTGTGTGTGTGTGTGTGTGTGTGTGTGTGTGTGTGTGTGTGTGTGTGTGTGTGTGTCTGTGTGTGTGTGTGTGTGTGTGTGTGTGTGTGTACTCACCTAGTTGTACTCACCTAGTTGTGTCTGCAGGATCGAGCATTGACTCTTGGATCCCGCCTTTTGAGCATCGGTTGTTTACAGCAATGACTCCTGTCCCATTTCCCTATCATACCTGGTTTTAAAATTATGAATAGTATTTGCTTCCACAACCTGTTCCTGAAGTGCATTCCATTTCCCCACTACTCTCACGCTAAAAGAAAACTTCCTAACATCTCTGTGACTCATCTGAGTTTCAAGCTTCCATCCATGTCCTCTCGTTCTGTTACTATTCCGTGTGAACATTTCGTCTATGTCCACTCTGTCAATTCCTGAGTATCTTATACGTTTCTATCATGTCCCCCCTCTCCCTTCTTCTTTCTAGTGTCGTAAGGCACAGTTCCCTCAGGCGCTCTTCATACCCCATCCCTCGTAGCTCTGGGACGAGTCTCGTTGCAAACCTCTGAACCTTTTCCAGTTTCATTATATGCTTCTTCAGATGCGGACTCCATGATGAGGCGGCATACTCTAAGACTGGCCTTACGTAGGCAGTGTAAAGCGCCCTAAATGCCTCCTTACTTGTGTGTGTGTGTGTGTGTGTGTGTGTGTGTGTGTGTGTGTGTGTGTGTGTGTGTCTGTGTGTGTGTGTGTGTGTGTGTGTGTGTGTGTACTCACCTAGTTGTACTCACCTAGTTGTGTCTGCAGGATCGAGCATTGACTCTTGGATCCCGCCTTTCGAGCATCGGTTGTTTACAGCAATGACTCCTGTCCCATTTCCCTATCATACCTGGTTTTAAAATTATGAATAGTATTTGCTTCCACAACCTGTTCCTGAAGTGCATTCCATTTCCCCACTACTCTCACGCTAAAAGAAAACTTCCTAACATCTCTGTGACTCATCTGAGTTTCAAGCTTCCATCCATGTCCTCTCGTTCTGTTACTATTCCGTGTGAACATTTCGTCTATGTCCACTCTGTCAATTCCTCTGAGTATCTTATACGTTCCTATCATGTCCCCCCTCTCCCTTCTTTCTAGTGTCGTAAGGCACGGTTCCCTCAGGCGCTCTTCATACCCCATCCCTCGTAGCTCTGGGATGAGACTCGTTGCAAACCTCTGAACCTTTTCCAGTTTCATTATATGCTTCTTCAGATGGGGACTCCATGATGAGGCGGCATACTCTAAGACTGGCCTTACGTAGGCAGTGTAAAGCGCCCTAAATGCCTCCTTACTTGTGTGTGTGTGTGTGTGTGTGTGTGTGTGTGTGTGTGTGTGTGTGTGTGTGTGTGTGTGTGTCTGTGTGTGTGTGTGTGTGTGTGTGTGTGTGTGTACTCACCTAGTTGTACTCACCTAGTTGTGTCTGCAGGATCGAGCATTGACTCTTGGATCCCGCCTTTTGAGCATCGGTTGTTTACAGCAATGACTCCTGTCCCATTTCCCTATCATACCTGGTTTTAAAATTATGAATAGTATTTGCTTCCACAACCTGTTCCTGAAGTGCATTCCATTTCCCCACTACTCTCACGCTAAAAGAAAACTTCCTAACATCTCTGTGACTCATCTGAGTTTCAAGCTTCCATCCATGTCCTCTCGTTCTGTTACTATTCCGTGTGAACATTTCGTCTATGTCCACTCTGTCAATTCCTGAGTATCTTATACGTTTCTATCATGTCCCCCCTCTCCCTTCTTCTTTCTAGTGTCGTAAGGCACAGTTCCCTCAGGCGCTCTTCATACCCCATCCCTCGTAGCTCTGGGACGAGTCTCGTTGCAAACCTCTGAACCTTTTCCAGTTTCATTATATGCTTCTTCAGATGCGGACTCCATGATGAGGCGGCATACTCTAAGACTGGCCTTACGTAGGCAGTGTAAAGCGCCCTAAATGCCTCCTTACTTGTGTGTGTGTGTGTGTGTGTGTGTGTGTGTGTGTGTGTGTGTGTGTGTGTGTGTGTGTGTACTCACCTAGTTGTACTCACCTAGTTGTGTCTGCAGCATCGAGCATTGACTCTTGGATCCCGCCTTTTGAGCATCGGTTGTTTACAGCAATGACTCCTGTCCCATTTCCCTATCATACCTGGTTTTAAAATTATGAATAGTATTTGCTTCCACAACCTGTTCCTGAAGTGCATTCCATTTCCCCACTACTCTCACGCTAAAAGAAAACTTCCTAACATCTCTGTGACTCATCTGAGTTTCAAGCTTCCATCCATGTCCTCTCGTTCTGTTACTATTCCGTGTGAACATTTCGTCTCTGTCCACTCTGTCAATTCCTCTGAGTATCTTATACGTTCCTATCATGTCCCCCCTCTCCCTTCTTCTTTCTAGTGTCGTAAGGCACAGTTCCCTCAGGCGCTCTTCATACCCCATCCCTCGTAGCTCTGGGACGAGTCTCGTTGCAAACCTCTGAACCTTTTCCAGTTTCATTATATGCTTCTTCAGATGGGGACTCCATGATGAGGCGGCATACTCTAAGACTGGCCTTACGTAGGCAGTGTAAAGCGCCCTAAATGCCTCCTTACTTGTGTGTTGTGTGTGTGTGTGTGTGTGTGTGTGTGTGTGTGTGTGTGTGTGTGTGTGTGTGTGTGTGTGTGTGTGTGTGTGTGTGTGTGTGTGTGTGTGTGTGTGTGTGTGTGTGTGTGTGTGTACTCACCTAGTTGTACTCACCTAGTTGTGTCTGCAGGATCGAGCATTGACTCTTGGATCCCGCCTTTCGAGCATCGGTTGTTTACAGCAATGACTTTTGTCCCATTTCCCTATCGTACCTGGTTTTAAAAATTATGAATAGTATTTGCTTCCACAACCTGTTCCTGAAGTGCATTCCATTTCCCCACTACTCTCACGCTAAAAGAAAACTTCCTAACATCTCTGTGACTCATCTGAGTTTCAAGCTTCCATCCATGTCCTCTCGTTCTGTAACTATTCCGTGTGAACATTTCGTCTATGTCCACTCTGTCAATTCCTCTGAGTATCTTATACGTTCCTATCATGTCCCCCCTCTCCCTTCTTCTTTCTAGTGTCGTAAGGCACAGTTCCCTCAGGCGCTCTTCATACCCCATCCCTCGTAGCTCTGGGACGAGTCTCGTTGCAAACCTCTGAACCTTTTCCAGTTTCATTATATGCTTCTTCAGATGGGGACTCCATGATGAGGCGGCATACTCTAAGACTGGCCTTACGTAGGCAGTGTAAAGCGCCCTAAATGCCTCCTTACTTGTGTGTGTGTGTGTGTGTGTGTGTGTGTGTGTGTGTGTGTGTGTGTGTGTGTGTGTGTGTCTGTGTGTGTGTGTGTGTGTGTGTGTGTGTGTGTACTCACCTAGTTGTACTCACCTAGTTGTGTCTGCAGGATCGAGCATTGACTCTTGGATCCCGCCTTTCGAGCATCGGTTGTTTACAGCAATGACTCCTGTCCCATTTCCCTATCATACCCGGTTTTAAAATTATGAATAGTATTTGCTTCCACAACCTGTTCCTGAAGTGCATTCCATTTCCCCACTACTCTCACGCTAAAAGAAAACTTCCTAACATCTCTGTGACTCATCTGAGTTTCAAGCTTCATCCATGTCCTCTCGTTCTGTTACTATTCCGTGTGAACATTTCGTCTATGTCCACTCTGTCAATTCCTCTGAGTATCTTATACGTTCCTATCATGTCCCCCCTCTCCCTTCTTTCTAGTGTCGTAAGGCACGGTTCCCTCAGGCGCTCTTCATACCCCATCCCTCGTAGCTCTGGGATGAGACTCGTTGCAAACCTCTGAACCTTTTCCAGTTTCATTATATGCTTCTTCAGATGGGGACTCCATGATGAGGCGGCATACTCTAAGACTGGCCTTACGTAGGCAGTGTAAAGCGCCCTAAATGCCTCCTTACTTGTGTGTGTGTGTGTGTGTGTGTGTGTGTGTGTGTGTGTGTGTGTGTGTGTGTGTGTGTGTGTGTGTGTGTGTGTGTGTGTGTCTGTGTGTGTGTGTGTGTGTGTGTGTGTGTGTGTACTCACCTAGTTGTACTCACCTAGTTGTGTCTGCAGGATCGAGCATTGACTCTTGGATCCCGCCTTTTGAGCATCGGTTGTTTACAGCAATGACTCCTGTCCCATTTCCCTATCATACCTGGTTTTAAAATTATGAATAGTATTTGCTTCCACAACCTGTTCCTGAAGTGCATTCCATTTCCCCACTACTCTCACGCTAAAAGAAAACTTCCTAACATCTCTGTGACTCATCTGAGTTTCAAGCTTCCATCCATGTCCTCTCGTTCTGTTACTATTCCGTGTGAACATTTCGTCTATGTCCACTCTGTCAATTCCTCTGAGTACCTTATACGTTCCAATCATGTCCCCCCTCTCCCTTCTTCTTTCTAGTGTCGTAAGGCACGGTTCCCTCAGGCGCTCTTCATACCCCATCCCTCGTAGCTCTGGGACGAGACTCGTTGCAAACATCTGAACCTTTTCCAGTTTCATTATATGCTTCTTCAGATGGGGACTCCATGATGAGGCGGCATACTCTAAGACTGGCCTTACGTAGGCAGTGTAAAGCGCCCTAAATGCCTCCTTACTTGTGTGTGTGTGTGTGTGTGTGTGTGTGTGTGTGTGTGTGTGTGTGTGTGTGTGTGTGTGTGTGTGTGTGTACTCACCTAGTTGTACTCACCTAGTTGTGTCTGCAGGATCGAGCATTGACTCTTGGATCCCGCCTTTCGAGCATCGGTTGTTTACAGCAATGACTTCTGTCCCATTTCCCTATCGTACCTGGTTTTAAAATTATGAATAGTATTTGCTTCCACAACCTGTTCCTGAAGTGCATTCCATTTCCCCACTACTCTCATGCTAAAAGAAAACTTCCTAACATCTCTGTGACTCATCTGAGTTTCAAGCTTCCATCCATGTCCTCTCGTTCTGTTACTATTCCGTGTGAACATTTCGTCTATGTCCACTCTGTCAATTCCTGAGTATCTTATACGTTTCTATCATGTCCCCCCTCTCCCTTCTTCTTTCTAGTGTCGTAAGGCACAGTTCCCTCAGGCGCTCTTCATACCCCATCCCTCGTAGCTCTGGGACGAGTCTCGTTGCAAACCTCTGAACCTTTTCCAGTTTCATTATATGCTTCTTCAGATGGGGACTCCATGATGAGGCGGCATACTCTAAGACTGGCCTTACGTAGGCAGTGTAAAGCGCCCTAAATGCCTCCTTACTTGTGTGTGTGTGTGTGTGTGTGTGTGTGTGTGTGTGTGTGTGTGTGTGTGTGTGTGTGTGTGTGTGTCTGTGTGTGTGTGTGTGTGTGTGTGTGTGTGTGTACTCACCTAGTTGTACTCACCTAGTTGTGTCTGCAGGATCGAGCATTGACTCTTGGATCCCGCCTTTTGAGCATCGGTTGTTTACAGCAATGACTCCTGTCCCATTTCCCTATCATACCTGGTTTTAAAATTATGAATAGTATTTGCTTCCACAACCTGTTCCTGAAGTGCATTCCATTTCCCCACTACTCTCACGCTAAAAGAAAACTTCCTAACATCTCTGTGACTCATCTGAGTTTCAAGCTTCCATCCATGTCCTCTCGTTCTGTTACTATTCCGTGTGAACATTTCGTCTATGTCCACTCTGTCAATTCCTCTGAGTATCTTATACGTTTCTATCATGTCCCCCCTCTCCCTTCTTCTTTCTAGTGTCGTAAGGCACAGTTCCCTCAGGCGCTCTTCATACCCCATCCCTCGTAGCTCTGGGACGAGTCTCGTTGCAAACCTCTGAACCTTTTCCAGTTTAATTATATGCTTCTTCAGATGGGGACTCCATGATGAGGCGGCATACTCTAAGACTGGCCTTACGTAGGCAGTGTAAAGCGCCCTAAATGCCTCCTTACTTGTGTGTGTGTGTGTGTGTGTGTGTGTGTGTGTGTGTGTGTGTGTGTGTGTGTGTGTGTGTGTGTGTGTGTGTGTGTGTGTGTGTACTCACCTAGTTGTACTCACCTAGTTGTGTCTGCAGGATCGAGCATTGACTCTTGGATCCCGCCTTTTGAGCATCGGTTGTTTACAGCAATGACTCCTGTCCCATTTCCCTATCATACCTGGTTTTAAAATTATGAATAGTATTTGCTTCCACAACCTGTTCCTGAAGTGCATTCCATTTCCCCACTACTCTCACGCTAAAAGAAAACTTCCTAACATCTCTGTGACTCATCTGAGTTTCAAGCTTCCATCCATGTCGTCTCGTTCTGTTACTATTCCGTGTGAACATTTCGTCTATGTCCACTCTGTCAATTCCTCTGAGTATCTTATACGTTCCTATCATGTCCCCCCTCTCCCTTCTTCTTTCTAGTGTCGTAAGGCACAGTTCCCTCAGGCGCTCTTCATACCCCATCCCTCGTAGCTCTGGGACGAGTCTCGTTGCAAACCTCTGAACCTTTTCCAGTTTCATTATATGCTTCTTCAGATGGGGACTCCATGATGAGGCGGCATACTCTAAGACTGGCCTTACGTAGGCAGTGTAAAGCGCCCTAAATGCCTCCTTACTTGTGTGTGTGTGTGTGTGTGTGTGTGTGTGTGTGTGTGTGTGTGTGTGTGTGTGTGTGTGTGTGTGTGTGTGTGTGTGTGTACTCACCTAGTTGTACTCACCTAGTTGTGTCTGCAGGATCGAGCATTGACTCCTGGATCCCGCCTTTCGAGCATCGGTTGTTTACAGCAATGACTCCTGTCCCATTTCCCTATCATACCTGGTTTTAAAATTATGAATAGTATTTGCTTCCACAACCTGTTCCTGAAGTGCATTCCATTTCCCCACTACTCTCACGCTAAAAGAAAACTTCCTAACATCTCTGTGACTCATCTGAGTTTCAAGCTTCCATCCATGTCCTCTCGTTCTGTTACTATTCCGTGTGAACATTTCGTCTCTGTCCACTCTGTCAATTCCTCTGAGTATCTTATACGTTCCTATCATGTCCCCCCTCTCCCTTCTTCTTTCTAGTGTCGTAAGGCACAGTTCCCTCAGGCGCTCTTCATACCCCATCCCTCGTAGCTCTGGGACGAGTCTCGTTGCAAACCTCTGAACCTTTTCCAGTTTCATTATATGCTTCTTCAGATGGGGACTCCATGATGAGGCGGCATACTCTAAGACTGGCCTTACGTAGGCAGTGTAAAGCGCCCTAAATGCCTCCTTACTTGTGTGTGTGTGTGTGTGTGTGTGTGTGTGTGTGTGTGTGTGTGTGTGTGTGTGTGTGTGTGTGTGTGTGTGTGTGTGTGTGTGTGTGTGTGTGTGTGTGTGTGTGTGTGTGTGTGTGTGTGTGTGTACTCACCTAGTTGTACTCACCTAGTTGTGTCTGCAGGATCGAGCATTGACTCTTGGATCCCGCCTTTCGAGCATCGGTTGTTTACAGCAATGACTTCTGTCCCATTTCCCTATCGTACCTGGTTTTAAAATTATGAATAGTATTTGCTTCCACAACCTGTTCCTGAAGTGCATTCCATTTCCCCACTACTCTCACGCTAAAAGGAAACTTCCTAACATCTCTGTGACTCATCTGAGTTTCAAGCTTCCATCCATGTCCTCTCGTTCTGTAACTATTCCGTGTGAACATTTCGTCTATGTCCACTCTGTCAATTCCTCTGAGTATCTTATACGTTCCTATCATGTCCCCCCTCTCCCTTCTTCTTTCTAGTGTCGTAAGGCACAGTTCCCTCAGGCGCTCTTCATACCCCATCCCTCGTAGCTCTGGGACGAGTCTCGTTGCAAACCTCTGAACCTTTTCCAGTTTCATTATATGCTTCTTCAGATGGGGACTCCATGATGAGGCGGCATACTCTAAGACTGGCCTTACGTAGGCAGTGTAAAGCGCCCTAAATGCCTCCTTACTTGTGTGTGTGTGTGTGTGTGTGTGTGTGTGTGTGTGTGTGTACTCACCTAGTTGTACTCACCTAGTTGTGTCTGCAGCATCGAGCATTGACTCTTGGATCCCGCCTTTTGAGCATCGGTTGTTTACAGCAATGACTCCTGTCCCATTTCCCTATCATACCTGGTTTTAAAATTATGAATAGTATTTGCTTCCACAACCTGTTCCTGAAGTGCATTCCATTTCCCCACTACTCTCACGCTAAAAAAAAACTTCCTAACATCTCTGTGACTCATCTGAGTTTCAAGCTTCCATCCATGTCCTCTCGTTCTGTTACTATTCCGTGTGAACATTTCGTCTATGTCCACTCTGTCAATTCCTCTGAGTATCTTATACGTTCCTATCATGTCCCCCGTCTCCCTTCTTCTTTCTAGTGTCGTAAGGCACGGTTCCCTCAGGCGCTCTTCATACCCCATCCCTCGTAGCTCTGGGACGAGACTCGTTGCAAACCTCTGAACCTTTTCCAGTTTCATTATATGCTTCTTCAGATGGGGACTCCATGATGAGGCGGCATACTCTAAGACTGGCCTTACGTAGGCAGTGTAAAGCGCCCTAAATGCCTCCTTACTTGTGTGTGTGTGTGTGTGTGTGTGTGTGTGTGTGTGTGTGTGTGTGTGTGTGTGTGTGTGTGTGTGTGTGTGTGTGTGTGTGTGTGTGTGTGTGTGTGTGTGTGTGTGTGTGTGTGTGTGTGTGTGTGTCCTCACCTAGTTGTACTCACCTAGTTGTGTCTGCAGGATCGAGCATTGACTCTTGGATCCCGCCTTTTGAGCATCGGTTGTTTACAGCAATGACTCCTGTCCCATTTCCCTATCATACCTGGTTTTAAAATTATGAATAGTATTTGCTTCCACAACCTGTTCCTGAAGTGCATTCCATTTCCCCACTACTCTCACGCTAAAAGAAAACTTCCTAACATCTCTGTGACTCATCTGAGTTTCAAGCTTCCATCCATGTCCTCTCGTTCTGTTACTATTCCGTGTGAACATTTCGTCTATGTCCACTCTGTCAATTCCTCTGAGTATCTTATACGTTCCTATCATGTCCCCCGTCTCCCTTCTTCTTTCTAGTGTCGTAAGGCACGGTTCCCTCAGGCGCTCTTCATACCCCATCCCTCGTAGCTCTGGGACGAGACTCGTTGCAAACCTCTGAACCTTTTCCAGTTTCATTATATGCTTCTTCAGATGGGGACTCCATGATGAGGCGGCATACTCTAAGACTGGCCTTACGTAGGCAGTGTAAAGCGCCCTAAATGCCTCCTTACTTGTGTGTGTGTGTGTGTGTGTGTGTGTGTGTGTGTGTGTGTGTGTGTGTGTGTGTGTGTGTGTGTGTGTGTGTGTGTGTGTGTGTGTGTGTGTGTGTGTGTGTGTGTCCTCACCTAGTTGTACTCACCTAGTTGTGTCTGCAGGATCGAGCATTGACTCTTGGATCCCGCCTTTTGAGCATCGGTTGTTTACAGCAATGACTCCTGTCCCATTTCCCTATCATACCTGGTTTTAAAATTATGAATAGTATTTGCTTCCACAACCTGTTCCTGAAGTGCATTCCATTTCCCCACTACTCTCACGCTAAAAGAAAACTTCCTAACATCTCTGTGACTCATCTGAGTTTCAAGCTTCCATCCATGTCCTCTCGTTCTGTTACTATTCCGTGTGAACATTTCGTCTATGTCCACTCTGTCAATTCCTCTGAGTATCTTATACGTTTCTATCATGTCCCCCCTCTCCCTTCTTCTTTCTAGTGTCGTAAGGCACAGTTCCCTCAGGCGCTCTTCATACCCCATCCCTCGTAGCTCTGGGACGAGTCTCGTTGCAAACCTCTGAACCTTTTCCAGTTTCATTAGATGCTTCTTCAGATGGGGACTCCATGATGAGGCGGCATACACTCACCTAGTTGTACTCACCTAGTTTTGTCTGCAGGATCGAGCATTGACTCTTGGATCCCGCCTTTTGAGCATCGGTTGTTTACAGCAATGACTCCTGTCCCATTTCCCTATCATACCTGGTTTTAAAATTATGAATAGTATTTGCTTCCACAACCTGTTCCTGAAGTGCATTCCATTTCCCCACTACTCTCACGCTAAAAGAAAACTTCCTAACATCTCTGTGACTCATCTGAGTTTCAAGCTTCCATCCATGTCCTCTCGTTCTGTTACTATTCCGTGTGAACATTTCGTCTATGTCCACTCTGTCAATTCCTCTGAGTATCTTATACGTTCCTATCATGTCCCCCCTCTCCCTTCTTCTTTCTAGTGTCGTAAGGCACAGTTCCCTCAGGCGCTCTTCATACCCCATCCCTCGTAGCTCTGGGACGAGTCTCGTTGCAAACCTCTGAACCTTTTCCAGTTTCATTATATGCTTCTTCAGATGGGGACTCCATGATGAGGCGGCATACTCTAAGACTGGCCTTACGTAGGCAGTGTAAAACGCCCTAAATGCCTCCTTACTTGTGTGTGTGTGTGTGTGTGTGTGTGTGTGTGTGTGTGTGTGTGTGTGTGTGTGTGTGTGTGTGTGTGTGTGTGTGTGTACTCACCTAGTTGTACTCACCTAGTTGTGTCTGCAGCATCAAGCATTGACTCTTGGATCCCGCCTTTTGAGCATCGGTTGTTTACAGCAATGACTCCTGTCCCATTTCCCTATCATACCTGGTTTTAAAATTATGAATAGTATTTGCTTCCACAACCTGTTCCTGAAGTGCATTCCATTTCCCCACTACTCTCACGCTAAAAAAAAACTTCCTAACATCTCTGTGACTCATCTGAGTTTCAAGCTTCCATCCATGTCCTCTCGTTCTGTTACTATTCCGTGTGAACATTTCGTCTATGTCCACTCTGTCAATTCCTCTGAGTATCTTATACGTTCCTATCATGTCCCCCCTCTCCCTTCTTCTTTCTAGTGTCGTAAGGCACGGTTCCCTCAGGCGCTCTTCATACCCCATCCCTCGTAGCTCTGGGACGAGACTCGTTGCAAACCTCTGAACCTTTTCCAGTTTCATTATATGCTTCTTCAGATGGGGACTCCATGATGAGGCGGCATACTCTAAGACTGGCCTTACGTAGGCAGTTTAAAGCGCCCTAAATGCCTCCTTACTTGTGTGTGTGTGTGTGTGTGTGTGTGTGTGTGTGTGTGTGTGTGTGTGTGTGTGTGTGTGTGTGTGTGTGTGTGTGTGTGTGTGTGTGTGTGTGTGTGTGTGTGTGTGTGTGTGTGTGTGTGTACTCACCTAGTTGTACTCACCTAGTTGTGTCTGCAGGATCGAGCATTGACTCTTGGATCCCGCCTTTTGAGCATCGGTTGTTTACAGCAATGACTCCTGTCCCATTTCCCTATCATACCTGGTTTTAAAATTATGAATAGTATTTGCTTCCACAACCTGTTCCTGAAGTGCATTCCATTTCCCCACTACTCTCACGCTAAAAGAAAACTTCCTAACATCTCTGTGACTCATCTGAGTTTCAAGCTTCCATCCATGTCCTCTCGTTCTGTTACTATTCCGTGTGAACATTTCGTCTATGTCCACTCTGTCAATTCCTCTGAGTATCTTATACGTTCCTATCATGTCCCCCCTCTCCCTTCTTCTTTCTAATGTCGTAAGGCACAGTTCCCTCAGGCGCTCTTCATACCCCATCCCTCGTAGCTCTGGGACGAGTCTCGTTGCAAACCTCTGAACCTTTTCCAGTTTCATTATATGCTTCTTCAGATGGGGACTCCATGATGAGGCGGCATACTCTAAGACTGGCCTTACGTAGGCAGTGTAAAGCGCCCTAAATGCCTCCTTACTTGTGTGTGTGTGTGTGTGTGTGTGTGTGTGTGTGTGTGTGTGTGTGTGTGTGTGTGTGTGTGTGTGTGTGTGTGTGTGTGTGTGTACTCACCTAGTTGTACTCACCTAGTTGTGTCTGCAGGATCGAGCATTGACTCCTGGATCCCGCCTTTCGAGCATCGGTTGTTTACAGCAATGACTCCTGTCCCATTTCCCTATCATACCTGGTTTTAAAATTATGAATAGTATTTGCTTCCACAACCTGTTCCTGAAGTGCATTCCATTTCCCCACTACTCTCACGCTAAAAGAAAACTTCCTAACATCTCTGTGACTCATCTGAGTTTCAAGCTTCCATCCATGTCCTCTCGTTCTGTTACTATTCCGTGTGAACATTTCGTCTATGTCCACTCTGTCAATTCCTCTGAGTATCTTATACGTTCCTATCATGTCCCCCCTCTCCCTTCTTTCTAGTGTCGTAAGGCACGGTTCCCTCAGGCGCTCTTCATACCCCATCCCTCGTAGCTCTGGGACGAGACTCGTTGCAAACCTCTGAACCTTTTCCAGTTTCATTATATGCTTCTTCAGATGGGGACTCCATGATGAGGCGGCATACTCTAAGACTGGCCTTACGTAGGCAGTGTAAAGCGCCCTAAATGCCTCCTTACTTCCTTACTTGTGTGTGTGTGTGTGTGTGTGTGTGTGTGTCTGTGTGTGTGTGTGTGTGTCTGTGTGTGTGTGTATGTGTGTGTGTGTGTGTGTGTACTCACCTAGTTGTACTCACCTAGTTGTGTCTGCAGGATCGAGCATTGACTCTTGGATCCCGCCTTTTGAGCATCGGTTGTTTACAGCAATGACTCCTGTCCCATTTCCCTATCATACCTGGTTTTAAAATTATGAATAGTATTTGCTTCCACAACCTGTTCCTGAAGTGCATTCCATTTCCCCACTACTCTCACGCTAAAAGTAAACTTCCTAACATCTCTGTGACTCATCTGAGTTTCAAGCTTCCATCCATGTCCTCTCGTTCTGTTACTATTCCGTGTGAACATTTCGTCTATGTCCACTCTGTCAATTCCTCTGAGTATCTTATACGTTTCTATCATGTCCCCCCTCTCCCTTCTTCTTTCTAGTGTCGTAAGGCACAGTTCCCTCAGGCGCTCTTCATACCCCATCCCTCGTAGCTCTGGGACGAGTGTCGTTGCAAACCTCTGAACCTTTTCCAGTTTCATTATATGCTTCTTCAGATGGGGACTCCATGATGAGGCGGCATACTCTAAGACTGGCCTTACGTAGGCAGTGTAAAGCGCCCTAAATGCCTCCTTACTTGTGTGTGTGTGTGTGTGTGTGTGTGTGTGTGTGTGTGTGTGTGTGTGTGTGTGTGTGTGTGTGTGTGTGTGTACTCACCTAGTTGTACTCACCTAGTTGTGTCTGCAGCATCAAGCATTGACTCTTGGATCCCGCCTTTTGAGCATCGGTTGTTTACAGCAATGACTCCTGTCCCATTTCCCTATCATACCTGGTTTTAAAATTATGAATAGTATTTGCTTCCACAACCTGTTCCTGAAGTGCATTCCATTTCCCCACTACTCTCACGCTAAAAAAAAACTTCCTAACATCTCTGTGACTCATCTGAGTTTCAAGCTTCCATCCATGTCCTCTCGTTCTGTTACTATTCCGTGTGAACATTTCGTCTATGTCCACTCTGTCAATTCCTCTGAGTATCTTATACGTTCCTATCATGTCCCCCCTCTCCCTTCTTCTTTCTAGTGTCGTAAGGCACGGTTCCCTCAGGCGCTCTTCATACCCCATCCCTCGTAGCTCTGGGACGAGACTCGTTGCAAACCTCTGAACCTTTTCCAGTTTCATTATATGCTTCTTCAGATGGGGACTCCATGATGAGGCGGCATACTCTAAGACTGGCCTTACGTAGGCAGTGTAAAGCGCCCTAAATGCCTCCTTACTTGTGTGTGTGTGTGTGTGTGTGTGTGTGTGTGTGTGTGTGTGTGTGTGTGTGTGTGTGTGTGTGTGTGTGTGTGTGTGTGTGTGTGTGTGTGTGTGTGTACTCACCTAGTTGTACTCACCTAGTTGTGTCTGCAGGATCGAGCATTGACTCCTGGATCCCGCCTTTCGAGCATCGGTTGTTTACAGCAATGACTCCTGTCCCATTTCCCTATCATACCTGGTTTTAAAATTATGAATAGTATTTGCTTCCACTACCTGTTCCTGAAGTGCATTCCATTTCCCCACTACTCTCACGCTAAAAGAAAACTTCCTAACATCTCTGTGACTCATCTGAGTTTCAAGCTTCCATCCATGTCCTCTCGTTCAGTTACTGTTCCGTGTGAACATTTCGTCTATGTCCACTCTGTCAATTCCTCTGAGTATCTTATACGTTCCTATCATGTCCCCCCTCTCCCTTCTTTCTAGTGTCGTAAGGCACGGTTCCCTCAGGCGCTCTTCATACCCCATCCCTCGTAGCTCTGGGACGAGACTCGTTGCAAACCTCTGAACCTTTTCCAGTTTCATTATATGCTTCTTCAGATGGGGACTCCATGATGAGGCGGCATACTCTAAGACTGGCCTTACGTAGGCAGTGTAAAGCGCCCTAAATGCCTCCTTACTTCCTTACTTGTGTGTGTGTGTGTGTGTGTGTGTGTGTGTCTGTGTGTGTGTGTGTGTCTGTGTGTGTGTGTATGTGTGTGTGTGTGTGTGTACTCACCTAGTTGTACTCACCTAGTTGTGTCTGCAGGATCGAGCATTGACTCTTGGATCCCGCCTTTTGAGCATCGGTTGTTTACAGCAATGACTCCTGTCCCATTTCCCTATCATACCTGGTTTTAAAATTATGAATAGTATTTGCTTCCACAACCTGTTCCTGAAGTGCATTCCATTTCCCCACTACTCTCACGCTAAAAGAAAACTTCCTAACATCTCTGTGACTCATCTGAGTTTCAAGCTTCCATCCATGTCCTCTCGTTCTGTTACTATTCCGTGTGAACATTTCGTCTATGTCCACTCTGTCAATTCCTCTGAGTATCTTATACGTTTCTATCATGTCCCCCCTCTCCCTTCTTCTTTCTAGTGTCGTAAGGCACAGTTCCCTCAGGCGCTCTTCATACCCCATCCCTCGTAGCTCTGGGACGAGTCTCGTTGCAAACCTCTGAACCTTTTCTAGTTTCATTATATGCTTCTTCAGATGGGGACTCCATGATGAGGCGGCATACTCTAAGACTGGCCTTACGTAGGCAGTGTAAAGCGCCCTAAATGCCTCCTTACTTGTGTGTGTGTGTGTGTGTGTGTGTGTGTGTGTGTGTGTGTGTGTGTGTGTGTGTGTGTGTGTGTGTGTGTGTACTCACCTAGTTGTACTCACCTAGTTGTGTCTGCAGCATCAAGCATTGACTCTTGGATCCCGCCTTTTGAGCATCGGTTGTTTACAGCAATGACTCCTGTCCCATTTCCCTATCATACCTGGTTTTAAAATTATGAATAGTATTTGCTTCCACAACCTGTTCCTGAAGTGCATTCCATTTCCCCACTACTCTCACGCTAAAAAAAAACTTCCTAACATCTCTGTGACTCATCTGAGTTTCAAGCTTCCATCCATGTCCTCTCGTTCTGTTACTATTCCGTGTGAACATTTCGTCTATGTCCACTCTGTCAATTCCTCTGAGTATCTTATACGTTCCTATCATGTCCCCCCTCTCCCTTCTTCTTTCTAGTGTCGTAAGGCACGGTTCCCTCAGGCGCTCTTCATACCCCATCCCTCGTAGCTCTGGGACGAGACTCGTTGCAAACCTCTGAACCTTTTCCAGTTTCATTATATGCTTCTTCAGATGGGGACTCCATGATGAGGCGGCATACTCTAAGACTGGCCTTACGTAGGCAGTGTAAAGCGCCCTAAATGCCTCCTTACTTGTGTGTGTGTGTGTGTGTGTGTGTGTGTGTGTGTGTGTGTGTGTGTGTGTGTGTGTCTGTGTGTGTGTGTGTGTGTGTGTGTGTGTGTGTGTGTGTGTGTGTGTGTGTACTCACCTAGTTGTACTCACCTAGTTGTGTCTGCAGGATCGAGCATTGACTCTTGGATCCCGCCTTTTGAGCATCGGTTGTTTACAGCAATGACTCCTGTCCCATTTCCCTATCATACCTGGTTTTAAAATTATGAATAGTATTTGCTTCCACAACCTGTTCCTGAAGTGCATTCCATTTCCCCACTACTCTCACGCTAAAAGAAAACTTCCTAACATCTCTGTGACTCATCTGAGTTTCAAGCTTCCATCCATGTCCTCTCGTTCTGTTACTATTCCGTGTGAACATTTCGTCTATGTCCACTCTGTCAATTCCTCTGAGTATCTTATACGTTTCTATCATGTCCCCCCTCTCCCTTCTTCTTTCTAGTGTCGTAAGGCACAGTTCCCTCAGGCGCTCTTCATACCCCATCCCTCGTAGCTCTGGGACGAGTCTCGTTGCAAACCTCTGAACCTTTTCCAGTTTCATTATATGCTTCTTCAGATGGGGACTCCATGATGAGGCGGCATACTCTAAGACTGGCCTTACGTAGGCAGTGTAAAGCGCCCTAAATGCCTCCTTACTTGTGTGTGTGTGTGTGTGTGTGTGTGTGTGTGTGTGTGTGTGTGTGTGTGTGTGTGTGTGTGTGTGTGTGTGTGTGTGTGTGTGTGTGTACTCACCTAGTTGTACTCACCTAGTTGTGTCTGCAGGATCGAGCATTGACTCCTGGATCCCGCCTTTCGAGCATCGGTTGTTTACAGCAATGACTCCTGTCCCATTTCCCTATCATACCTGGTTTTAAAATTATGAATAGTATTTGCTTCCACAACCTGTTCCTGAAGTGCATTCCATTTCCCCACTACTCTCACGCTAAAAGAAAACTTCCTAACATCTCTGTGACTCATCTGAGTTTCAAGCTTCCATCCATGTCCTCTCGTTCTGTTACTATTCCGTGTGAACATTTCGTCTATGTCCACTCTGTCAATTCCTCTGAGTATCTTATACGTTCCTATCATGTCCCCCCTCTCCCTTCTTCTTTCTAGTGTCGTAAGGCACAGTTCCCTCAGGCGCTCTTCATACCCCATCCCTCGTAGCTCTGGGACGAGTCTTGTTGCAAACCTCTGAACCTTTTCCAGTTTCATTATATGCTTCTTCAGATGGGGACTCCATGATGAGGCGGCATACTCTAAGACTGGCCTTACGTAGGCAGTGTAAAGCGCCCTAAATGCCTCCTTACTTGTGTGTGTGTGTGTGTGTGTGTGTGTGTGTGTGTGTGTGTGTGTGTGTGTGTGTGTGTGTGTGTGTGTGTGTGTGTGTGTGTGTGTGTACTCACCTAGTTGTACTCACCTAGTTGTGTCTGCAGGATCGAGCATTGACTCTTGGATCCCGCCTTTTGAGCATCGGTTGTTTACAGCAATGACTCCTGTCCCATTTCCCTATCATACCTGGCTTTAAAATTATGAATAGTATTTGCTTCCACAACCTGTTCCTGAAGTGCATTCCATTTCCCCACTACTCTCACGCTAAAAGAAAACTTCCTAACATCTCTGTGACTCATCTGAGTTTCAAGCTTCCATCCATGTCCTCTCGTTCTGTTACTATTCCGTGTGAACATTTCGTCTATGTCCACTCTGTCAATTCCTCTGAGTATCTTATACGTTCCTATCATGTCCCCCCTCTCCCTTCTTCTTTCTAGTGTCGTAAGGCACAGTTCCCTCAGGCGCTCTTCATACCCCATCCCTCGTAGCTCTGGGACGAGTCTCGTTGCAAACCTCTGAACCTTTTCCAGTTTCATTATATGCTTCTTCAGATGGGGACTCCATGATGAGGCGGCATACTCTAAGACTGGCCTTACGTAGGCAGTGTAAAGCGCCCTAAATGCCTCCTTACTTCCTTACTTGTGTGTGTGTGTGTGTGTGTGTGTGTGTGTCTGTGTGTGTGTGTGTGTGTGTCTGTGTGTGTGTGTATGTGTGTGTGTGTGTGTGTACTCACCTAGTTGTACTCACCTAGTTGTGTCTGCAGGATCGAGCATTGACTCTTGGATCCCGCCTTTTGAGCATCGGTTGTTTACAGCAATGACTCCTGTCCCATTTCCCTATCATACCTGGTTTTAAAATTATGAATAGTATTTGCTTCCACAACCTGTTCCTGAAGTGCATTCCATTTCCCCACTACTCTCACGCTAAAAGAAAACTTCCTAACATCTCTGTGACTCATCTGAGTTTCAAGCTTCCATCCATGTCCTCTCGTTCTGTTACTATTCCGTGTGAACATTTCGTCTATGTCCACTCTGTCAATTCCTCTGAGTATCTTATACGTTTCTATCATGTCCCCCCTCTCCCTTCTTCTTTCTAGTGTCGTAAGGCACAGTTCCCTCAGGCGCTCTTCATACCCCATCCCTCGTAGCTCTGGGACGAGTCTCGTTGCAAACCTCTGAACCTTTTCCAGTTTCATTATATGCTTCTTCAGATGGGGACTCCATGATGAGGCGGCATACTCTAAGACTGGCCTTACGTAGGCAGTGTAAAGCGCCCTAAATGCCTCCTTACTTGTGTGTGTGTGTGTGTGTGTGTGTGTGTGTGTGTGTGTGTGTGTGTGTGTGTGTGTGTGTACTCACCTAGTTGTACTCACCTAGTTGTGTCTGCAGCATCAAGCATTGACTCTTGGATCCCGCCTTTTGAGCATCGGTTGTTTACAGCAATGACTCCTGTCCCATTTCCCTATCATACCTGGTTTTAAAATTATGAATAGTATTTGCTTCCACAACCTGTTCCTGAAGTGCATTCCATTTCCCCACTACTCTCACGCTAAAAAAAAACTTCCTAACATCTCTGTGACTCATCTGAGTTTCAAGCTTCCATCCATGTCCTCTCGTTCTGTTACTATTCCGTGTGAACATTTCGTCTATGTCCACTCTGTCAATTCCTCTGAGTATCTTATACGTTCCTATCATGTCCCCCCTCTCCCTTCTTCTTTCTAGTGTCGTAAGGCACGGTTCCCTCAGGCGCTCTTCATACCCCATCCCTCGTAGCTCTGGGACGAGACTCGTTGCAAACCTCTGAACCTTTTCCAGTTTCATTATATGCTTCTTCAGATGGGGACTCCATGATGAGGCGGCATACTCTAAGACTGGCCTTACGTAGGCAGTGTAAAGCGCCCTAAATGCCTCCTTACTTGTGTGCGTGTGTGTGTGTGTGTGTGTGTGTGTGTGTGTGTGTGTGTGTGTGTGTGTGTGTGTGTGTGTGTGTGTGTGTGTGTGTGTGTGTGTGTGTGTGTGTGTGTGTGTGTGTGTACTCACCTAGTTGTACTCACCTAGTTGTGTCTGCAGGATCGAGCATTGACTCTTGGATCCCGCCTTTTGAGCATCGGTTGTTTACAGCAATGACTCCTGTCCCATTTCCCTATCATACCTGGTTTTAAAATTATGAATAGTATTTGCTTCCACAACCTGTTCCTGAAGTGCATTCCATTTCCCCACTACTCTCACGCTAAAAGAAAACTTCCTAACATCTCTGTGACTCATCTGAGTTTCAAGCTTCCATCCATGTCCTCTCGTTCTGTTACTATTCCGTGTGAACATTTCGTCTATGTCCACTCTGTCAATTCCTCTGAGTATCTTATACGTTTCTATCATGTCCCCCCTCTCCCTTCTTCTTTCTAGTGTCGTAAGGCACAGTTTCCTCAGGCGCTCTTCATACCCCATCCCTCGTAGCTCTGGGACGAGTCTCGTTGCAAACCTCTGAACCTTTTCCAGTTTCATTAAATGCTTCTTCAGATGGGGACTCCATGATGAGGCGGCATACACTCACCTAGTTGTACTCACCTAGTTTTGTCTGCAGGATCGAGCATTGACTCTTGGATCCCGCCTTTTGAGCATCGGTTGTTTACAGCAATGACTCCTGTCCCATTTCCCTATCATACCTGGTTTTAAAATTATGAATAGTATTTGCTTCCACAACCTGTTCCTGAAGTGCATTCCATTTCCCCACTACTCTCACGCTAAAAGAAAACTTCCTAACATCTCTGTGACTCATCTGAGTTTCAAGCTTCCATCCATGTCCTCTCGTTCTGTTACTATTCCGTGTGAACATTTCGTCTATGTCCACTCTGTCAATTCCTCTGAGTATCTTATACGTTCCTATCATGTCCCCCCTCTCCCTTCTTCTTTCTAGTGTCGTAAGGCACAGTTCCCTCAGGCGCTCTTCATACCCCATCCCTCGTAGCTCTGGGACGAGTCTCGTTGCAAACCTCTGAACCTTTTCCAGTTTCATTATATGCTTCTTCAGATGGGGACTCCATGATGAGGCGGCATACTCTAAGACTGGCCTTACGTAGGCAGTGTAAAGCGCCCTAAATGCCTCCTTACTTGTGTGTGTGTGTGTGTGTGTGTGTGTGTGTGTGTGTGTGTGTGTGTGTGTGTGTGTGTGTGTGTGTGTGTGTGTGTGTGTGTGTGTGTGTACTCACCTAGTTGTACTCACCTAGTTGTGTCTGCAGGATCGAGCATTGACTCTTGGATCCCGCCTTTTGAGCATCGGTTGTTTACAGCAATGACTCCTGTCCCATTTCCCTATCATACCTGGTTTTAAAATTATGAATAGTATTTGCTTCCACAACCTGTTCCTGAAGTGCATTCCATTTCCCCACTACTCTCACGCTAAAAGAAAACTTCCTAACATCTCTGTGACTCATCTGAGTTTCAAGCTTCCATCCATGTCCTCTCGTTCTGTTACTATTCCGTGTGAACATTTCGTCTATGTCCACTCTGTCAATTCCTCTGAGTATCTTATACGTTCCTATCATGTCCCCCCTCTCCCTTCTTTCTAGTGTCGTAAGGCACGGTTCCCTCAGGCGCTCTTCATACCCCATCCCTCGTAGCTCTGGGACGAGACTCGTTGCAAACCTCTGAACCTTTTCCAGTTTCATTATATGCTTCTTCAGATGGGGACTCCATGATGAGGCGGCATACTCTAAGACTGGCCTTACGTAGGCAGTGTAAAGCGCCCTAAATGCCTCCTTACTTCCTTACTTGTGTGTGTGTGTGTGTGTGTGTGTGTGTGTCTGTGTGTGTGTGTGTGTGTCTGTGTGTGTGTGTATGTGTGTGTGTGTGTGTGTACTCACCTAGTTGTACTCACCAAGTTGTGTCTGCAGGATCGAGCATTGACTCTTGGATCCCGCCTTTTGAGCATCGGTTGTTTACAGCAATGACTCCTGTCCCATTTCCCTATCATACCTGGTTTTAAAATTATGAAAAGTATTTGCTTCCACAACCTGTTCCTGAAGTGCATTCCATTTCCCCACTACTCTCACGCTAAAAGAAAACTTCCTAACATCTCTGTGACTCATCTGAGTTTCAAGCTTCCATCCATGTCCTCTCGTTCTGTTACTATTCCGTGTGAACATTTCGTCTATGTCCACTCTGTCAATTCCTCTGAGTATCTTATACGTTTCTATCATGTCCCCCCTCTCCCTTCTTCTTTCTAGTGTCGTAAGGCACAGTTCCCTCAGGCGCTCTTCATACCCCATCCCTCGTAGCTCTGGGACGAGTCTCGTTGCAAACCTCTGAACCTTTTCCAGTTTCATTATATGCTTCTTCAGATGGGGACTCCATGATGAGGCGGCATACTCTAAGACTGGCCTTACGTAGGCAGTGTAAAGCGCCCTAAATGCCTCCTTACTTGTGTGTGTGTGTGTGTGTGTGTGTGTGTGTGTGTGTGTGTGTGTGTGTGTGTGTGTACTCACCTAGTTGTACTCACCTAGTTGTGTCTGCAGCATCAAGCATTGACTCTTGGATCCCGCCTTTTGAGCATCGGTTGTTTACAGCAATGACTCCTGTCCCATTTCCCTATCATACCTGGTTTTAAAATTATGAACAGTATTTGCTTCCACAACCTGTTCCTGAAGTGCATTCCATTTCCCCACTACTCTCACGCTAAAAAAAAACTTCCTAACATCTCTGTGACTCATCTGAGTTTCAAGCTTCCATCCATGTCCTCTCGTTCTGTTACTATTCCGTGTGAACATTTCGTCTATGTCCACTCTGTCAATTCCTCTGAGTATCTTATACGTTCCTATCATGTCCCCCCTCTCCCTTCTTCTTTCTAGTGTCGTAAGGCACGGTTCCCTCAGGCGCTCTTCATACCCCATCCCTCGTAGCTCTGGGACGAGACTCGTTGCAAACCTCTGAACCTTTTCCAGTTTCATTATATGCTTCTTCAGATGGGGACTCCATGATGAGGCGGCATACTCTAAGACTGGCCTTACGTAGGCAGTGTAAAGCGCCCTAAATGCCTCCTTACTTGTGTGTGTGTGTGTGTGTGTGTGTGTGTGTGTGTGTGTGTGTGTGTGTGTGTGTGTGTGTCTGTGTGTGTGTGTGTGTGTGTGTGTGTGTGTGTGTGTGTGTGTGTGTACTCACCTAGTTGTACTCACCTAGTTGTGTCTGCAGGATCGAGCATTGACTCTTGGATCCCGCCTTTTGAGCATCGGTTGTTTACAGCAATGACTCCTGTCCCATTTCCCTATCATACCTGGTTTTAAAATTATGAATAGTATTTGCTTCCACAACCTGTTCCTGAAGTGCATTCCATTTCCCCACTACTCTCACGCTAAAAGAAAACTTCCTAACATCTCTGTGACTCATCTGAGTTTCAAGCTTCCATCCATGTCCTCTCGTTCTGTTACTATTCCGTGTGAACATTTCGTCTATGTCCACTCTGTCAATTCCTCTGAGTATCTTATACGTTTCTATCATGTCCCCCCTCTCCCTTCTTCTTTCTAGTGTCGTAAGGCACAGTTCCCTCAGGCGCTCTTCATACCCCATCCCTCGTAGCTCTGGGACGAGTCTCGTTGCAAACCTCTGAACCTTTTCCAGTTTCATTATATGCTTCTTCAGATGGGGACTCCATGATGAGGCGGCATACTCTAAGACTGGCCTTACGTAGGCAGTGTAAAGCGCCCTAAATGCCTCCTTACTTGTGTGTGTGTGTGTGTGTGTGTGTGTGTGTGTGTGTGTGTGTGTGTGTGTGTACTCACCTAGTTGTACTCACCTAGTTGTGTCTGCAGGATCGAGCATTGACTCCTGGATCCCGCCTTTCGAGCATCGGTTGTTTACAGCAATGACTCCTGTCCCATTTCCCTATCATACCTGGTTTTAAAATTATGAATAGTATTTGCTTCCACAACCTGTTCCTGAAGTGCATTCCATTTCCCCACTACTCTCACGCTAAAAGAAAACTTCCTAACATCTCTGTGACTCATCTGAGTTTCAAGCTTCCATCCATGTCCTCTCGTTCTGTTACTATTCCGTGTGAACATTTCGTCTATGTCCACTCTGTCAATTCCTCTGAGTATCTTATACGTTCCTATCATGTCCCCCCTCTCCCTTCTTCTTTCTAGTGTCGTAAGGCACAGTTCCCTCAGGCGCTCTTCATACCCCATCCCTCGTAGCTCTGGGACGAGTCTCGTTGCAAACCTCTGAACCTTTTCCAGTTTCATTATATGCTTCTTCAGATGGGGACTCCATGATGAGGCGGCATACTCTAAGACTGGCCTTACGTAGGCAGTGTAAAGCGCCCTAAATGCCTCCTTACTTGTGTGTGTGTGTGTGTGTGTGTGTGTGTGTGTGTGTGTGTGTGTGTGTGTGTGTGTGTGTGTGTGTGTGTGTGTGTGTGTGTGTGTACTCACCTAGTTGTACTCACCTAGTTGTGTCTGCAGGATCGAGCATTGACTCTTGGATCCCGCCTTTTGAGCATCGGTTGTTTACAGCAATGACTCCTGTCCCATTTCCCTATCATACCTGGTTTTAAAATTATGAATAGTATTTGCTTCCACAACCTGTTCCTGAAGTGCATTCCATTTCCCCACTACTCTCACGCTAAAAGAAAACTTCCTAACATCTCTGTGACTCATCTGAGTTTCAAGCTTCCATCCATGTCCTCTCGTTCTGTTACTATTCCGTGTGAACATTTCGTCTATGTCCACTCTGTCAATTCCTCTGAGTATCTTATACGTTCCTATCATGTCCCCCCTCTCCCTTCTTCTTTCTAGTGTCGTAAGGCACAGTTCCCTCAGGCGCTATTCATACCCCATCCCTCGTAGCTCTGGGACGAGTCTCGTTGCAAACCTCTGAACCTTTTCCAGTTTCATTATATGCTTCTTCAGATGGGGACTCCATGATGAGGCGGCATACTCTAAGACTGGCCTTACGTAGGCAGTGTAAAGCGCCCTAAATGCCTCCTTACTTGTGTGTGTGTGTGTGTGTGTGTGTGTGTGTGTGTGTGTGTGTGTGTGTGTGTGTGTGTGTGTGTGTGTACTCACCTAGTTGTACTCACCTAGTTGTGTCTGCAGGATCGAGCATTGACTCCTGGATCCCGCCTTTCGAGCATCGGTTGTTTACAGCAATGACTCCTGTCCCATTTCCCTATCATACCTTGTTTTAAAATTATGAATAGTATTTGCTTCCACAACCTGTTCCTGAAGTGCATTCCATTTCCCCACTACTCTCACGCTAAAAGAAAACTTCCTAACATCTCTGTGACTCATCTGAGTTTCAAGCTTCCATCCATGTCCTCTCGTTCTGTTACTATTCCGTGTGAACATTTCGTCTATGTCCACTCTGTCAATTCCTCTGAGTATCTTATACGTTCCTATCATGTCCCCCCTCTCCCTTCTTCTTTCTAGTGTCGTAAGGCACGGTTCCCTCAGGCGCTCTTCATACCCCATCCCTCGTAGCTCTGGGACGAGACTCGTTGCAAACCTCTGAACCTTTTCCAGTTTCATTATATGGTTCTTCAAATGGGGACTCCATGATGAGGCGGCATACTCTAAGACTGGCCTTACGTAGGCAGTGTAAAGCGCCCTAAATGCCTCCTTACTTGTGTGTGTGTGTGTGTGTGTGTGTGTGTGTGTGTGTGTGTGTGTGTGTGTCTGTGTGTGTGTGTGTGTGTGTGTGTGTGTGTGTACTCACCTAGTTGTACTCACCTAGTTGTGTCTGCAGGATCGAGCATTGACTCTTGGATCCCGCCTTTTGAGCATCGGTTGTTTACAGCAATGATTCCTGTCCCATTTCCCTATCATACCTGGTTTTAAAATTATGAATAGTATTTGCTTCCACAACCTGTTCCTGAAGTGCATTCCATTTCCCCACTACTCTCACGCTAAAAGAAAACTTCCTAACATCTCTGTGACTCATCTGAGTTTCAAGCTTCCATCCATGTCCTCTCGTTCTGTTACTATTCCGTGTGAACATTTCGTCTATGTCCACTCTGTCAATTCCTCTGAGTATCTTATACGTTTCTATCATGTCCCCCCTCTCCCTTCTTCTTTCTAGTGTCGTAAGGCACAGTTCCCTCAGGCGCTCTTCATACCCCATCCCTCGTAGCTCTGGGACGAGTCTCGTTGCAAACCTCTGAACCTTTTCCAGTTTCATTATATGCTTCTTCAGATGGGGACTCCATGATGAGGCGGCATACTCTAAGACTGGCCTTACGTAGGCAGTGTAAAGCGCCCTAAATGCCTCCTTACTTGTGTGTGTGTGTGTGTGTGTGTGTGTGTGTGTGTGTGTGTGTGTGTGTGTGTGTGTGTGTGTGTGTGTGTGTACTCACCTAGTTGTACTCACCTAGTTGTGTCTGCAGGATCGAGCATTGACTCCTGGATCCCGCCTTTCGAGCATCGGTTGTTTACAGCAATGACTCCTGTCCCATTTCCCTATCATACCTGGTTTTAAAATCATGAATAGTATTTGTTTCCACAACCTGTTCCTGAAAAGCATTCCATTTCCCCACTACTCTCACGCTAAAAGAAAACTTCCTAACATCTCTGTGACTCATCTGAGTTTCAAGCTTCCATCCATGTCCTCTCGTTCTGTTACTATTCCGTGTGAACATTTCGTCTATGTCCACTCTGTCAATTCCTCTGAGTATCTTATACGTTCCTATCATGTCCCCCCTCTCCCTTCTTCTTTCTAGTGTCGTAAGGCACGGTTCCCTCAGGCGCTCTTCATACCCCATCCCTCGTAGCTCTGGGACGAGACTCGTTGCAAACCTCTGAACCTTTTCCAGTTTCATTATATGCTTCTTCAGATGGGGACTCCATGATGAGGCGGCATACTCTAAGACTGGCCTTACGTAGGCAGTGTAAAGCGCCCTAAATGCCTCCTTACTTGTGTGTGTGTGTGTGTGTGTGTGTGTGTGTGTGTGTGTGTGTGTGTGTGTGTGTGTGTGTACTCACCTAGTTGTGTCTGCAGGATCGAGCATTGACTCTTGGATCCCGCCTTTCGAGCATCGGTTGTTTACAGCAATGACTCCTGTCCCATTTCCCTATCATACCTGGTTTTAAAATTATGAATAGTATTTGCTTCCACAACCTGTTCCTGAAGTGCATTCCATTTCCCCACTACTCTCACGCTAAAAGAAAACTTCCTAACATCTCTGTGACTCATCTGAGTTTCAAGCTTCCATCCATGTCCTCTCGTTCTGTTACTATTCCGTGTGAACATTTCGTCTATGTCCACTCTGTCAATTCCTCTGAGTATCTTATACGTTCCTATCATGTCCCCCCTCTCCCTTCTTTCTAGTGTCGTAAGGCACGGTTACCTCAGGCGCTCTTCATACCCCATCCCTCGTAGCTCTGGGACGAGACTCGTTGCAAACCTCTGAACCTTTTCCAGTTTCATTATATGCTTCTTCAAATGGGGACTCCATGATGAGGCAGCATACTCTAAGACTGGCCTTACGTAGGCAGTGTAAAGCGCCCTAAATGCCTCCTTACTTGTGTGTGTGTGTGTGTGTGTGTGTGTGTGTGTGTGTACTCACCTAGTTGTACTCACCTAGTTGTGTCTGCAGGATCGAGCATTGACTCCTGGATCCCGCCTTTCGAGCATCGGTTGTTTACAGCAATGACTCCTGTCCCATTTCCCTATCATACCTGGTTTTAAAATCATGAATAGTATTTGCTTCCACAACCTGTTCCTGAAAAGCATTCCATTTCCCCACTACTCTCACGCTAAAAGAAAACTTCCTAACATCTCTGTGACTCATCTGAGTTTCAAGCTTCCATCCATGTCCTCTCGTTCTGTTACTATTTCGTGTGAACATTTCGTCTATGTCCACTCTGTCAATTCCTCTGAGTATCTTATACGTTCCTATCATGTCCCCCCTCTCCCTTCTTCTTTCTAGTGTCGTAAGGCACGGTTCCCTCAGGCGCTCTTCATACCCCATCCCTCGTAGCTCTGGGACGAGACTCGTTGCAAACCTCTGAACCTTTTCCAGTTTCATTATATGCTTCTTCAGATGGGGACTCCATGATGAGGCGGCATACTCTAAGACTGGCCTTACGTAGGCAGTGTAAAGCGCCCTAAATGCCTCCTTACTTGTGTGTGTGTGTGTGTGTGTGTGTGTGTGTGTGTGTGTGTGTGTGTGTGTGTGTGTGTGTGTGTGTGTGTGTGTGTGTGTGTGTGTGTGTGTGTGTGTGTGTGTGTACTCACCTAGTTGTACTCACCTAGTTGTGTCTGCAGGATCGAGCATTGACTCTTGGATCCCGCCTTTCGAGCATCGGTTGTTTACAGCAATGACTCCTGTCCCATTTCCCTATCATACCTGGTTTTAAAATTATGAATAGTATTTGCTTCCACAACCTGTTCCTGAAGTGCATTCCATTTCCCCACTACTCTCACGCTAAAAGAAAACTTCCTAACATCTCTGTGACTCATCTGAGTTTCAAGCTTCCATCCATGTCCTCTCGTTCTGTTACTATTCCGTGTGAACATTTCGTCTATGTCCACTCTGTCAATTCCTCTGAGTATCTTATACGTTCCTATCATGTCCCCCCTCTCCCTTCTTTCTAGTGTCGTAAGGCACGGTTCCCTCAGGCGCTCTTCATACCCCATCCCTCGTAGCTCTGGGACGAGACTCGTTGCAAACCTCTGAACCTTTTCCAGTTTCATTATATGCTTCTTCAAATGGGGACTCCATGATGAGGCGGCATACTCTAAGACTGGCCTTACGTAGGCAGTGTAAAGCGCCCTAAATGCCTCCTTACTTGTGTGTGTGTGTGTGTGTGTGTGTGTGTGTGTGTGTGTGTGTGTGTGTGTGTCTGTGTGTGTGTGTGTGTGTGTGTGTGTGTGTGTGTACTCACCTAGTTGTACTCACCTAGTTGTGTCTGCAGGATCGAGCATTGACTCTTGGATCCCGCCTTTTGAGCATCGGTTGTTTACAGCAATGACTCCTGTCCCATTTACCTATCATACCTGGTTTTAAAATTATGAATAGTATTTGCTTCCACAACCTGTTCCTGAAGTGCATTCCATTTCCCCACTACTCTCACGCTAAAAGAAAACTTCCTAACATCTCTGTGACTCATCTGAGTTTCAAGCTTCCATCCATGTCCTCTCGTTCTGTTACTATTCCGTGTGAACATTTCGTCTATGTCCACTCTGTCAATTCCTCTGAGTATCTTATACGTTTCTATCATGTCCCCCCTCTCCCTTCTTCTTTCTAGTGTCGTAAGGCACAGTTCCCTCAGGCGCTCTTCATACCCCATCCCTCGTAGCTCTGGGACGAGTCTCGTTGCAAACCTCTGAACCTTTTCCAGTTTCATTATATGCTTCTTCAGATGGGGACTCCATGATGAGGCGGCATACTCTAAGACTGGCCTTACGTAGGCAGTGTAAAGCGCCCTAAATGCCTCCTTACTTGTGTGTGTGTGTGTGTGTGTGTGTGTGTGTGTGTGTGTGTGTGTGTGTGTGTGTGTGTGTGTGTGTGTGTGTGTGTGTGTGTGTGTGTGTGTGTGTGTGTGTGTGTACTCACCTAGTTGTACTCACCTAGTTGTACTCACCTAGTTGTGTCTGCAGGATCGAGCATTGACTCTTGGATCCCGCCTTTTGAGCATCGGTTGTTTACAGCAATGACTCCTGTCCCATTTCCCTATCATACCTGGTTTTAAAATTATGAATAGTATTTGCTTCCACAACCTGTTCCTGAAGTGCATTCCATTTCCCCACTACTCTCACGCTAAAAGAAAACTTCCTAACATCTCTGTGACTCATCTGAGTTTCAAGCTTCCATCCATGTCCTCTCGTTCTGTTACTATTCCGTGTGAACATTTCGTCTATGTCCACTCTGTCAATTCCTCTGAGTATCTTATACGTTCCTATCATGTCCCCCCTCTCCCTTCTTCTTTCTAGTGTCGTATGGCACAGTTCCCTCAGGCGCTCTTCATACCCCATCCCTCGTAGCTCTGGGACGAGTCTCGTTGCAAACCTCTGAACCTTTTCCAGTTTCATTATATGCTTCTTCAGATGGGGACTCCATGATGAGGCGGCATACTCTAAGACTGGCCTTACGTAGGCAGTGTAAAGCGCCCTAAATGCCTCCTTACTTGTGTGTGTGTGTGTGTGTGTGTGTGTGTGTGTGTGTGTGTGTGTGTGTGTGTACTCACCTAGTTGTACTCACCTAGTTGTGTCTGCAGGATCGAGCATTGACTCCTGGATCCCGCCTTTCGAGCATCGGTTGTTTACAGCAATGACTCCTGTCCCATTTCCCTATCATACCTGGTTTTAAAATCATGAATAGTATTTGCTTCCACAACCTGTTCCTGAAGTGCATTCCATTTCCCCACTACTCTCACGCTAAAAGAAAACTTCCTAACATCTCTGTGACTCATCTGAGTTTCAAGCTTCCATCCATGTCCTCTCCTTCTGTTACTATTCCGTGTGAACATTTCGTCTATGTCCACTCTGTCAATTCCTCTGAGTATCTTATACGTTCCTATCATGTCCCCCCTCTCCCTTCTTCTTTCTAGTGTCGTAAGGCACAGTTCCCTCAGGCGCTCTTCATACCCCATCCCTCGTAGCTCTGGGACGAGACTCGTTGCAAACCTCTGAACCTTTTCCAGTTTCATTATATGCTTCTTCAAATGGGGACTCCATGATGAGGCGGCATACTCTAAGACTGGCCTTACGTAGGCAGTGTAAAGCGCCCTAAATGCCTCCTTACTTGTGTGTGTGTGTGTGTGTGTGTGTGTGTGTGTGTGTGTGTGTGTGTGTGTGTGTGTGTGTGTGTGTGTGTGTACTCACCTAGTTGTACTCACCTAGTTGTGTCTGCAGGATCGAGCATTGACTCTTGGATCCCGCCTTTTGAGCATTGGTTGTTTACAGCAATGATTCCTGTCCCATTTCCCTATCATACCTGGTTTTAAAATTATGAATAGTATTTGCTTCCACAACCTGTTCCTGAAGTGCATTCCATTTCCCCACTACTCTCACGCTAAAAGAAAACTTCCTAACATCTCTGTGACTCATCTGAGTTTCAAGCTTCCATCCATGTCCTCTCGTTCTGTTACTATTCCGTGTGAACATTTCGTCTATGTCCACTCTGTCAATTCCTCTGAGTATCTTATACGTTTCTATCATGTCCCCCCTCTCCCTTCTTCTTTCTAGTGTCGTAAGGCACAGTTCCCTCAGGCGCTCTTCATACCCCATCCCTCGTAGCTCTGGGACGAGTCTCGTTGCAAACCTCTGAACCTTTTCCAGTTTCATTATATGCTTCTTCAGATGGGGACTCCATGATGAGGCGGCATACTCTAAGACTGGCCTTACGTAGGCAGTGTAAAGCGCCCTAAATGCCTCCTTACTTGTGTGTGTGTGTGTGTGTGTGTGTGTGTGTGTGTGTGTGTGTGTGTGTGTGTGTGTGTGTGTGTGTGTGTGTGTGTGTGTACTCACCTAGTTGTACTCACCTAGTTGTACTCACCTAGTTGTGTCTGCAGGATCGAGCATTGACTCTTGGATCCCGCCTTTTGAGCATCGGTTGTTTACAGCAATGACTCCTGTCCCATTTCCCTATCATACCTGGTTTTAAAATTATGAATAGTATTTGCTTCCACAACCTGTTCCTGAAGTGCATTCCATTTCCCCACTACTCTCACGCTAAAAGAAAACTTCCTAACATCTCTGTGACTCATCTGAGTTTCAAGCTTCCATCCATGTCCTCTCGTTCTGTTACTATTCCGTGTGAACATTTCGTCTATGTCCACTCTGTCAATTCCTCTGAGTATCTTATACGTTCCTATCATGTCCCCCCTCTCCCTTCTTCTTTCTAGTGTCGTAAGGCACAGTTCCCTCAGGCGCTCTTCATACCCCATCCCTCGTAGCTCTGGGACGAGTCTCGTTGCAAACCTCTGAACCTTTTCCAGTTTCATTATATGCTTCTTCAGATGGGGACTCCATGATGAGGCGGCATACTCTAAGACTGGCCTTACGTAGGCAGTGTAAAGCGCCCTAAATGCCTCCTTACTTGTGTGTGTGTGTGTGTGTGTGTGTGTGTGTGTGTGTGTGTGTGTGTGTACTCACCTAGTTGTACTCACCTAGTTGTGTCTGCAGGATCGAGCATTGACTCCTGGATCCCGCCTTTCGAGCATCGGTTGTTTACAGCAATGACTCCTGTCCCATTTCCCTATCATACCTGGCTTTAAAATCATGAATAGTATTTGCTTCCACAACCTGTTCCTGAAAAGCATTCCATTTCCCCACTACTCTCACGCTAAAAGAAAACTTCCTAACATCTCTGTGACTCATCTGAGTTTCAAGCTTCCATCCATGTCCTCTCGTTCTGTTACTATTCCGTGTGAACATTTCGTCTATGTCCACTCTGTCAATTCCTCTGAGTATCTTATACGTTCCTATCATGTCCCCCCTCTCCCTTCTTCTTTCTAGTGTCGTAAGGCACGGTTCCCTCAGGCGCTCTTCATACCCCATCCCTCGTAGCTCTGGGACGAGACTCGTTGCAAACCTCTGAACCTTTTCCAGTTTCATTATATGCTTCTTCAGATGGGGACTCCATGATGAGGCGGCATACTCTAAGACTGGCCTTACGTAGGCAGTGTAAAGCGCCCTAAATGCCTCCTTACTTGTGTGTGTGTGTGTGTGTGTGTGTGTGTGTGTGTGTGTGTGTGTGTGTGTGTGTGTGTGTGTGTGTGTGTGTGTGTGTGTGTGTGTGTGTGTGTACTCACCTAGTTGTACTCACCTAGTTGTGTCTGCAGGATCGAGCATTGACTCTTGGATCCCGCCTTTCGAGCATCGGTTGTTTACAGCAATGACTCCTGTCCCATTTCCCTATCATACCTGGTTTTAAAATTATGAATAGTATTTGCTTCCACAACCTGTTCCTGAAGTGCATTCCATTTCCCCACTACTCTCACGCTAAAAGAAAACTTCCTAACATCTCTGTGACTCATCTGAGTTTCAAGCTTCCATCCATGTCCTCTCGTTCTGTTACTATTCCGTGTGAACATTTCGTCTATGTCCACTCTGTCAATTCCTCTGAGTATCTTATACGTTCCTATCATGTCCCCCCTCTCCCTTCTTTCTAGTGTCGTAAGGCACGGTTCCCTCAGGCGCTCTTCATACCCCATCCCTCGTAGCTCTGGGACGAGACTCGTTGCAAACCTCTGAACCTTTTCCAGTTTCATTATATGCTTCTTCAAATGGGGACTCCATGATGAGGCGGCATACTCTAAGACTGGCCTTATGTAGGCAGTGTAAAGCGCCCTAAATGCCTCCTTACTTGTGTGTGTGTGTGTGTGTGTGTGTGTGTGTGTGTGTGTGTGTGTGTGTCTGTGTGTGTGTGTGTGTGTGTGTGTGTGTGTGTGTGTGTACTCACCTAGTTGTACTCACCTAGTTGTGTCTGCAGGATCGAGCATTGACTCTTGGATCCCGCCTTTTGAGCATCGGTTGTTTACAGCAATGACTCCTGTCCCATTTCCCTATCATACCTGGTTTTAAAATTATGAATAGTATTTGCTTCCACAACCTGTTCCTGAAGTGCATTCCATTTCCCCACTACTCTCACGCTAAAAGAAAACTTCCTAACATCTCTGTGACTCATCTGAGTTTCAAGCTTCCATCCATGTCCTCTCGTTCTGTTACTATTCCGTGTGAACATTTCGTCTATGTCCACTCTGTCAATTCCTCTGAGTATCTTATACGTTCCTATCATGTCCCCCCTCTCCCTTCTTCTTTCTAGTGTCGTAAGGCACAGTTCCCTCAGGCGCTCTTCATACCCCATCCCTCGTAGCTCTGGGACGAGTCTCGTTGCAAACCTCTGAACCTTTTCCAGTTTCATTATATGCTTCTTCAGATGGGGACTCCATGATGAGGCGGCATACTCTAAGACTGGCCTTACGTAGGCAGTGTAAAGCGCCCTAAATGCCTCCTTACTTGTGTGTGTGTGTGTGTGTGTGTGTGTGTGTGTGTGTGTGTGTGTGTGTGTGTGTGTGTGTGTGTATGTGTGTGTGTGTGTGTGTGTGTGTGTGTGTGTGTGTGTGTGTGTACTCACCTAGTTGTACTCACCTAGTTGTGTCTGAAGGATCGAGCATTGACTCTTGGATCCCGCCTTTTGAGCATCGGTTGTTTACAGCAATGACTCCTGTCCCATCTCCCTATCATACCTGGTTTTAAAATTATGAATAGTATTTGCTTCCACAACCTGTTCCTGAAGTGCATTCCATTTCCCCACTACTCTCACGCTAAAAGAAAACTTCCTAACATCTCTGTGACTCATCTGAGTTTCAAGCTTCCATCCATGTCCTCTCGTTCTGTTACTATTCCGTGTGAACATTTCGTCTATGTCCACTCTGTCAATTCCTCTGAGTATCTTATACGTTTCTATCATGTCCCCCCTCTCCCTTCTTCTTTCTAGTGTCGTAAGGCACAGTTCCCTCAGGCGCTCTTCATACCCCATCCCTCGTAGCTTTGGGACGAGTCTCGTTGCAAACCTCTGAACCTTTTCCAGTTTTATTATATGCTTCTTCAGATGGGGACTCCATGATGAGGCGGCATACTCTAAGACTGGCCTTACGTAGGCAGTGTAAAGCGCCCTAAATGCCTCCTTACTTGTGTGTGTGTGTGTGTGTGTGTGTGTGTGTGTGTGTGTGTGTGTGTGTGTGTGTGTGTGTGTGTGTGTGTGTGTGTGTGTGTACTCACCTAGTTGTACTCACCTAGTTGTGTCTGCAGGATCGAGCATTGACTCTTGGATCCCGCCTTTTGAGCATCGGTTGTTTACAGCAATGACTCCTGTCCCATTTCCCTATCATACCTGGTTTTAAAA
>NW_027189592.1:90000-97500 GCF_040958095.1 Procambarus clarkii
TGTGTGTGTGTGTGTGTGTGTACTCACCTAGTTGTACTCACCTAGTTGTGTCTGCAGGATCGAGCATTGACTCTTGGATCCCGCCTTTCGAGCATCGGTTGTTTACAGCAATGACTCCTGTCCCATTTCCCTATCATACCTGGTTTTAAAATTATGAATAGTATTTGCTTCCACAACTTGTTCCTGAAGTGCATTCCATTTCCCCACTACTCTCACGCTAAAAGAAAACTTCCTAACATCTCTGTGACTCATCTGAGTTTCAAGCTTCCATCCATGTCCTCTCGTTCTGTTACTATTCCGTGTGAACATTTCGTCTATGTCAACTCTGACAATTCCTCTGAGTATCTTATACGTTCCTATCATGTCCCCCCCTCTCCCTTCTTCTTTCTAGTGTCGTAAGGCACAGTTCCCTCAGGCGCTCTTCATACCCCATCCCTTGTAGCTCTGGGACGAGTCTCGTTGCAAACCTCTGAACCTTTTCCAGTTTCATTATATGCTTCTTCAGATGGGGACTCCATGATGAGGCGGCATACTGTAAGACTGGCCTTACGTAGGCAGTGTATAGCGCACTAAATGCCTCCTTACTTGTGTGTGTGTGTGTGTGTGTGTGTGTGTGTGTGTGTGTATGTGTGTGTGTGTGTGTGTGTGTGTGTGTGTGTGTGTGTGTGTGTGTGTGTACTCACCTATATGTACTCACCTATATGTGCTTGCAGGATCGAGCATTGACTCGTGGATCCCGCCTTTCTAGCTATCGGTTGTTTACAGCAATGACTCCTGTATTCACCTGTGTGTGTGTGTGTGTATACCCACCTATATGTACTCACCTATATGTGCTTGCAGGATCGAGCATTGACTCTTGGATCCCGCCTTTCTAGCTATCGGTTGTTTACAGCAATGACTCCTGTCCCATTTCCCTATTATACCTAGTTTTAAAAGTATGAATAGTATTTGCTTCCACAACCTGTTCCCCAAGTGCATTCCATTTCCCCACTACTCTCACGCTAAAAGAAAACTTCCTAACATCTCTGTGACTCATCTGAGTTTCCAGTTTCCACCCATGTCCCCTCGTTCTGTTATTATTACGTGTGAACATTTCATCTATTTCCACTTTATCAATTCCCCTGAATATTTTATATGTCCCTATCATATCTCCTCTCTCCCTTCTTTTCTCTAGTGTCGTTAGGTTCAGTTCCTTCAGCCGCTTTTCATATCCCATCCCTCGTAACTCTGGGACAAGCCTCGTCGCAAACCTCTGAACCTTCTCCAGTTTCTTTATGTGTTTCTTCAGGTGGGGGCTCCATGATGGCGCGGCATACTCTAAGACGGGTCTCACGTAGGCAGTGTAGAGTGCCCTAAAAGCTTCCTCATTTAGGTTTCTGAATGAAGTTCTAATTTTCGCCAGTGTAGAGTACGCTGCTGTCGTTATCCTATTTATATGTGCCTCAGGAGTTAGATTAGGTGTCACATCCACTCCCAGGTCTCTTTCTCGCATCGTTACAGGTAGGCTGTTCCCCTTTATTGTGTACTGTCCCTTTGGTCTCCTGTCACCTGATCCCATTTCCATAACTTTACATTTACTGGTGTTAAACTCCAGTAGCCATTTCCCTGACCATCTCTGCAGCTTGTGTGTGTGTGTGTGTGTGTGTGTGTGTGTGTGTGTGTGTGTGTGTGTGTGTGTGTGTGTGTGTGTGTGTACTCACCTAGTTGTACTCACCTAGTTGTGTCTGCAGGATCGAGCATTGACTCTTGGACCCCGCCTTTCGAGCATCGGTTGTTTACAGCAATGACTCCTGTCCCATTTCCCTATCATACCTGGTTTTAAAATTATGAATAGTATTTGCTTCCACAACCTGTTCCTGAAGTGCATTCCATTTCCCCACTACTCTCACGCTAAAAGAAAACTTCCTAACATCTCTGTGACTCATCTGAGTTTCAAGCTTCCATCCATGTCCTCTCGTTCTGTTACTATTCCGTGTGAACATTTCGTCTATGTCCACTCTGTCAATTCCTCTGAGTATCTTATACGTTCCTATCATGTCCCCCCTCTCCCTTCTTTCAAGTGTCGTAAGGCACAGTTCCCTCAGGCGCTCTTCATACCCCATCCCTCGTAGCTCTGGGACGAGTCTCGTTGCAAACCTCTGAACCTTTTCCAGTTTCATTATATGCTTCTTCAGATGGGGACTCCATGATGAGGCGGCATACTCTAAGACTGGCCTTACGTAGGCAGTGTAAAGCGCCCTAAATGCCTCCTTACTTGTGTGTGTGTGTGTGTGTGTGTGTGTGTGTGTGTGTGTGTGTGTGTGTGTGTGTGTGTGTGTGTGTGTGTGTGTGTGTGTGTGTACTCACCTAGTTGTACTCACCTAGTTGTGTCTGCAGGATCGAGCATTGACTCTTGGATCCCGCCTTTTGAGCATCGGTTGTTTACAGCAATGACTCCTGTCCCATTTCCCTATCATACCTGGTTTTAAAATTATGAATAGTATTTGCTTCCACAACCTGTTCCTGAAGTGCATTCCATTTCCCCACTACTCTCACGCTAAAAGAAAACTTCCTAACATCTCTGTGACTCATCTGAGTTTCAAGCTTCCATCCATGTCCTCTCGTTCTGTTACTATTCCGTGTGAACATTTCGTCTATGTCCACTCTGTCAATTCCTCTGAGTATCTTATACGTTCCTATCATGTCCCCCCTCTCCCTTCTTCTTTCTAGTGTCGTAAGGCACAGTTCCCTCAGGCGCTCTTCATACCCCATCCCTCGTAGCTCTGGGACGAGTCTCGTTGCAAACCTCTGAACCTTTTCCAGTTTCATTATATGCTTCTTCAGATGGGGACTCCATGATGAGGCGGCATACTCTAAGACTGGCCTTACGTAGGCAGTGTAAAGCGCCCTAAATGCCTCCTTACTTGTGTGTGTGTGTGTGTGTGTGTGTGTGTGTGTGTGTGTGTGTGTGTGTGTGTGTGTGTGTGTGTGTGTGTGTGTGTGTGTGTGTGTGTGTGTGTGTGTGTGTGTGTGTGTGTACTCACCTAGTTGTACTCACCTAGTTGTGTCTGCAGGATCGAGCATTGACTCTTGGATCCCGCCTTTCGAGCATCGGTTGTTTACAGCAATGACTTCTGTCCCATTTCCCTATCATACCTGGTTTTAAAATTATGAATAGTATTTGCTTCCACAACCTGTTCCTGAAGTGCATTCCATTTCCCCACTACTCTCACGCTAAAAGAAAACTTCCTAACATCTCTGTGACTCATCTGAGTTTCCAGTTTCCACCCATGTCCCCTCGTTCTGTTATTATTACGTGTGAACATTTCATCTATTTCCACTTTATCAATTCCCCTGAATATTTTATATGTCCCTATCATATCTCCTCTCTCCCTTCTTTTCTCTAGTGTCGTTAGGTTCAGTTCCTTCAGCCGCTTTTCATATCCCATCCCTCGTAACTCTGGGACAAGCCTCGTCGCAAACCTCTGAACCTTCTCCAGTTTCTTTATGTGTTTCTTCAGGTGGGGGCTCCATGATGGCGCGGCATACTCTAAGACGGGTCTCACGTAGGCAGTGTAGAGTGCCCTAAAAGCTTCCTCATTTAGGTTTCTGAATGAAGTTCTAATTTTCGCCAGTGTAGAGTACGCTGCTGTCGTTATCCTATTTATATGTGCCTCAGGAGTTAGATTAGGTGTCACATCCACTCCCAGGTCTCTTTCTCGCATCGTTACAGGTAGGCTGTTCCCCTTTATTGTGTACTGTCCCTTTGGTCTCCTGTCACCTGATCCCATTTCCATAACTTTACATTTACTGGTGTTAAACTCCAGTAGCCATTTCCCTGACCATCTCTGCAGCTTGTGTGTGTGTGTGTGTGTGTGTGTGTGTGTGTGTGTGTGTGTGTGTGTGTGTGTGTGTACTCACCTAGTTGTACTCACCTAGTTGTGTCTGCAGGATCGAGCATTGACTCTTGGATCCCGCCTTTCGAGCATCGGTTGTTTACAGCAATGACTCCTGTCCCATTTCCCTATCATACCTGGTTTTAAAATTATGAATAGTATTTGCTTCCACAACCTGTTCCTGAAGTGCATTCCATTTCCCCACTACTCTCACGCTAAAAGAAAACTTCCTAACATCTCTGTGACTCATCTGAGTTTCAAGCTTCCATCCATGTCCTCTCGTTCTGTTACTATTCCGTGTGAACATTTCGTCTATGTCCACTCTGTCAATTCCTCTGAGTATCTTATACGTTCCTATCATGTCCCCCCTCTCCCTTCTTTCTAGTGTCGTAAGGCACAGTTCCCTCAGGCGCTCTTCATACCCCATCCCTCGTAGCTCTGGGACGAGTCTCGTTGCAAACCTCTGAACCTTTTCCAGTTTCATTATATGCTTCTTCAGATGGGGACTCCATGATGAGGCGGCATACTCTAAGACTGGCCTTACGTAGGCAGTGTAAAGCGCCCTAAATGCCTCCTTACTTGTGTGTGTGTGTGTGTGTGTGTGTGTGTGTGTGTGTGTGTGTGTGTACTCACCTAGTTGTACTCACCTAGTTGTGTCTGCAGGATCGAGCATTGACTCTTGGATCCCGCCTTTTGAGCATCGGTTGTTTACAGCAATGACTCCTGTCCCATTTCCCTATCATACCTGGTTTTAAAATTATGAATAGTATTTGCTTCCACAACCTGTTCCTGAAGTGCATTCCATTTCCCCACTACTCTCACGCTAAAAGAAAACTTCCTAACATCTCTGTGACTCATCTGAGTTTCAAGCTTCCATCCATGTCCTCTCGTTCTGTTACTATTCCGTGTGAACATTTCGTCTATGTCCACTCTGTCAATTCCTCTGAGTATCTTATACGTTCCTATCATGTCCCCCCTCTCCCTTCTTCTTTCTAGTGTCGTAAGGCACAGTTCCCTCAGGCGCTCTTTATACCCCATCCCTCGTAGCTCTGGGACGAGTCTCGTTGCAAACCTCTGAACCTTTTCCAGTTTCATTATATGCTTCTTCAGATGGGGACTCCATGATGAGGCGGCATACTCTAAGACTGGCCTTACGTAGGCAGTGTAAAGCGCCCTAAATGAATCCTTACTTGTGTGTGTGTGTGTGTGTGTGTGTGTGTGTGTGTGTGTGTGTGTGTGTGTGTGTGTGTGTGTGTGTGTGTGTGTGTGTGTGTGTGTGTGTGTGTGTGTGTACTCACCTAGTTGTACTCACCTAGTTGTGTCTGCAGGATTGAGCATTGACTCTTGGATCCCGCCTTTCGAGCATCGGTTGTTTACAGCAATGACTCCTGTCCCATTTCCCTATCATACCTGGTTTTAAAATTATGAATAGTATTTGCTTCCACAACTTGTTCCTGAAGTGCATTCCATTTCCCCACTACTCTCACGCTAAAAGAAAACTTCCTAACATCTCTGTGACTCATCTGAGTTTCAAGCTTCCATCCATGTCCTCTCGTTCTGTTACTATTCCGTGTGAACATTTCGTCTATGTCAACTCTGACAATTCCTCTGAGTATCTTATACGTTCCTATCATGTCCCCCCCTCTCCCTTCTTCTTTCTAGTGTCGTAAGGCACAGTTCCCTCAGGCGCTCTTCATACCCCATCCCTTGTAGCTCTGGGACGAGTCTCGTTGCAAACCTCTGAACCTTTTCCAGTTTCATTATATGCTTCTTCAGATGGGGACTCCATGATGAGGCGGCATACTGTAAGACTGGCCTTACGTAGGCAGTGTATAGCGCACTAAATGCCTCCTTACTTGTGTGTGTGTGTGTGTGTGTGTGTGTGTGTGTGTGTGTGTGTGTGTATGTGTGTGTGTGTGTGTGTGTGTGTGTGTGTGTGTGTGTACTCACCTATATGTACTCACCTATATGTGCTTGCAGGATCGAGCATTGACTCTTGGATCCCGCCTTTCTAGCTATCGGTTGTTTACAGCAATGACTCCTGTATTCACCTGTGTGTGTGTGTGTTTATACCCACCTAAATGTACTCACCTATATGTGCTTCCAGGATCGAGCATTGACTCTTGGATCCCGCCTTTCTAGCTATCGGTTGTTTACAGCAATGACTCCTGTCCCATTTCCCTATTATACCTAGTTTTAAAAGTATGAATAGTATTTGCTTCCACAACCTGTTCCCCAAGTGCATTCCATTTTTCTACTACTCTCACGCTAAAAGAAAACTTCCTAACATCTCTGTGACTCATCTGAGTTTCCAGTTTCCACCCATGTCCCCTCGTTCTGTTATTATTACGTGTGAACATTTCATCTATTTCCACTTTATCAATTCCCCTGAATATTTTATATGTCCCTATCATATCTCCTCTCTCCCTTCTTTTCTCTAGTGTCGTTAGGTTCAGTTCCTTCAGCCGCTTTTCATATCCCATCCCTCGTAACTCTGGGACAAGCCTCGTCGCAAACCTCTGAACCTTCTCCAGTTTCTTTATTTGTTTCTTCAGGTGGGGGCTCCATGATGGCGCGGCATACTCTAAGACGGGTCTCACGTAGGCAGTGTAGAGTGCCCTAAAAGCTTCCTCATTTAGGTTTCTGAATGAAGTTCTAATTTTCGCCAGTGTAGAGTACGCTGCTGTCGTTATCCTATTTATATGTGCCTCAGGAGTTAGATTAGGTGTCACATCCACTCCCAGGTCTCTTTCTCGCATCGTTACAGGTAGGCTGTTCCCCTTTATTGTGTACTGTCCCTTTGGTCTCCTGTCACCTGATCCCATTTCCATAACTTTACATTTACTGGTGTTAAACTCCAGTAGCCATTTCCCTGACCATCTCTGCAGCTTGTGTGTGTGTGTGTGTGTGTGTGTGTGTGTGTGTGTGTGTGTGTGTGTGTACTCACCTAGTTGTACTCACCTAGTTGTGTCTGCAGGATCGAGCATTGACTCTTGGATCCCGCCTTTCGAGCATCGGTTGTTTACAGCAATGACTTCTGTCCCATTTCCCTATCATACCTGGTTTTAAAATTATGAATAGTATTTGCTTCCACAACCTGTTCCTGAAGTGCATTCCATTTCCCCACTACTCTCACGCTAAAAGAAAACTTCCTAACATCTCTGTGACTCATCTGAGTTTCAAGCTTCCATCCATGTCCTCTCGTTCTGTTACTATTCCGTGTGAACATTTCGTCTATGTCAACTCTGACAATTCCTCTGAGTATCTTATACGTTCCTATCATGTCCCCCCCTCTCCCTTCTTCTTTCTAGTGTCGTAAGGCACAGTTCCCTCAGGCGCTCTTCATACCCCATCCCTTGTAGCTCTGGGACGAGTCTCGTTGCAAACCTCTGAACCTTTTCCAGTTTCATTATATGCTTCTTCAGATGGGGACTCCATGATGAGGCGGCATACTGTAAGACTGGCCTTACGTAGGCAGTGTATAGCGCACTAAATGCCTCCTTACTTGTGTGTGTGTGTGTGTGTGTGTGTGTGTGTGTGTGTGTGTGTGTGTGTGTATGTGTGTGTGTGTGTGTGTGTGTGTGTGTGTGTGTGTGTGTGTGTGTGTGTGTGTGTGTACTCACCT
>NW_027189592.1:102500-112500 GCF_040958095.1 Procambarus clarkii
ATTTAGGTTTCTGAATGAAGTTCTAATTTTCGCCAGTGTAGAGTACGCTGCTGTCGTTATCCTATTAATATGTGCCTCAGGAGTTAGATTAGGTGTCACATCCACTCCCAGGTCTCTTTCTCGCATCGTTACAGGTAGGCTGTTCCCCTTTATTGTGTACTGTCCCTTTGGTCTCCTGTCACCTGATCCCATTTCCATAACTTTACATTTACTGGTGTTAAACTCCAGTAGCCATTTCCCTGACCATCTCTGCAGCTTGTGTGTGTGTGTGTGTGTGTGTGTGTGTGTGTGTGTGTGTGTGTGTGTGTGTACTCACCTAGTTGTACTCACCTAGTTGTGTCTGCAGGATCGAGCATTGACTCTTGGATCCCGCCTTTCGAGCATCGGTTGTTTACAGCAATGACTCCTGTCCCATTTCCCTATCATACCTGGTTTTAAAATTATGAATAGTATTTGCTTCCACAACCTGTTCCTGAAGTGCATTCCATTTCCCCACTACTCTCACGCTAAAAGAAAACTTCCTAACATCTCTGTGACTCATCTGAGTTTCAAGCTTCCATCCATGTCCTCTCGTTCTGTTACTATTCCGTGTGAACATTTCGTCTATGTCCACTCTGTCAATTCCTCTGAGTATCTTATACGTTCCTATCATGTCCCCCCTCTCCCTTCTTTCTAGTGTCGTAAGGCACAGTTCCCTCAGGCGCTCTTCATAGCCCATCCCTCGTAGCTCTGGGACGAGTCTCGTTGCAAACCTCTGAACCTTTTCCAGTTTCATTATATGCTTCTTCAGATGGGGACTCCATGATGAGGCGGCATACTCTAAGACTGGCCTTACGTAGGCAGTGTAAAGCACCCTAAATGCCTCCTTACTTGTGTGTGTGTGTGTGTGTGTGTGTGTGTGTGTGTGTGTGTGTGTGTGTGTGTGTGTGTGTGTGTGTGTGTGTGTGTGTGTGTGTGTGTGTGTACTCACCTAGTTGTACTCACCTAGTTGTGTCTGCAGGATCGAGCATTGACTCTTGGATCCCGCCTTTCGAGCATCGGTTGTTTACAGCAATGACTCCTCTTCCATTTCCCTATCATACCTGGTTTTAAAATTATGAATAGTATTTGCTTCCACAACCTGTTCCTGAAGTGCATTCCATTTCCCCACTACTCTCACGCTAAAAGAAAACTTCCTAACATCTCTGTGACTCATCTGAGTTTCAAGCTTCCATCCATGTCCTCTCGTTCTGTTACTATTCCGTGTGAACATTTCGTCTATGTCCACTCTGTCAATTCCTCTGAGTATCTTATACGTTCCTATCATGTCCCCCCTCTCCCTTCTTCTTTCTAGTGTCGTAAGGCACAGTTCCCTCAGGCGCTCTTCATACCCCATCCCTCGTAGCTCTGGGACGAGTCTCGTTGCAAACCTCTGAACCTTTTCCAGTTTCATTATATGCTTCTTCAGATGGGGACTCCATGATGAGGCGGCATACTCTAAGACCGGCCTTACGTAGGCAGTGTAAAGCGCCCTAAATGCCTCCTTACTTGTGTGTGTGTGTGTGTGTGTGTGTGTGTGTGTGTGTGTGTGTGTGTGTGTGTGTGTGTGTGTGTACTCACCTAGTTGTACTTACCTAGTTGTGTCTGCAGGATCGAGCATTGACTCTTGGATCCCGCCTTTCGAGCATCGGTTGTTTACAGCAATGACTCCTGTCCCATTTCCCTATCATACCTGGTTTTAAAATTATGAATAGTATTTGCTTCCACAACCTGTTCCTGAAGTGCATTCCATTTCCCCACTACTCTCACGCTAAAAGAAAACTTCCTAACATCTCTGTGACTCATCTGAGTTTCAAGCTTCCATCCATGTCCTCTCGTTCTGTTACTATTCCGTGTGATCATTTCGTCTATGTCCACTCTGTCAATTCCTCTGAGTATCTTGTACGTTCCTATCATGTCCCCCCTCTCCCTTCTTCTTTCTAGTGTCGTAAGGCTCAGTTCCCTTAGGCGCTCTTCATACCCCATCCCTCGTAGCTCTGGGACGAGTCTCGTTGCAAACCTCTGAACCTTTTCCAGTTTCATTATATGCTTCTTCAGATGGGGACTCCATGATGAGGCGGCATACTCTAAGACTGGCCTTACGTAGGCAGTGTAAAGCGCCCTAAATGCCTCCTTACTTGTGTGTGTGTGTGTGTGTGTGTGTGTGTGTGTGTGTGTGTGTGTGTGTGTGTGTGTGTGTATGTGTGTGTGTGTGTGTGTGTGTGTGTGTGTGTGTGTGTGTGTGTGTGTGTGTGTGTGTGTGTGTGTGTGTGTGTGTGTGTGTGTGTGTGTGTGTACTCACCTATATGTACTCACCTATATGTGCTTGCAGGATCGAGCATTGACTCTTGGATCCCGCCTTTCTAGCTATCGGTTGTTTACAGCAATGACTCCTGTCCCATTTCCCTATTATACCTAGTTTTAAAAGTATGAATAGTATTTGCTTCCACAACCTGTTCCCCAAGTGCATTCCATTTTTCTACTACTCTCACGCTAAAAGAAAACTTCCTAACATCTCTGTGACTCATCTGAGTTTCCAGTTTCCACCCATGTCCCCTCGTTCTGTTATTATTACGTGTGAACATTTCATCTATTTCCACTTTATCATTTCCCCTGTGTATTTTATATGTCCCTATCATATTTCCTCTCTCCCTTCTTTTCTCTAGTGTCGTTAGGTTCAGTTCCTTCAGCCGCTTTTCATATCCCATCCCTCGTAACTCTGGGACAAGCCTCGTCGCAAACCTCTGAACCTTCTCCAGTTTCTTTATGTGTTTCTTCAGGTGGGGGCTCCATGATGGCGCGGCATACTCTAAGACGGGTCTCACGTAGGCAGTGTAGAGTGCCCTAAAAGCTTCCTCATTTAGGTTTCTGAATGAAGTTCTAATTTTCGCCAGTGTAGAGTACGCTGCTGTCGTTATCCTATTTATATGTGCCTCAGGAGTTACATTAGGTGTCACATCCACTCCCAGGTCTCTTTCTCGAATCGTTACAGGTAGGCTGTTCCCCTTCATTGTGTACTGTCCCTTTGGTCTCCTGTCACCTGATCCCATTTCCATAACTTTACATTTACTGGTGCTAAACTCCAGTAGCCATTTCCCTGACCATCTCTGCAGCTTTTGTGTGTGTGTGTGTGTGTGTGTGTGTGTGTGTGTGTGTGTGTGTGTGTGTGTGTGTGTGTGTGTGTGTGTGTGTGTGTGTGTACTCACCTAGTTGTACTCACCTAGTTGTGTCTGCAGGATCGAGCATTGACTCTTGGATCCCGCCTTTCGAGCATCGGTTGTTTACAGCAATGACTCCTCTTCCATTTCCCTATCATACCTGGTTTTAAAATTATGAATAGTATTTGCTTCCACAACCTGTTCCTGAAGTGCATTCCATTTCCCCACTACTCTCACGCTAAAAGAAAACTTCCTAACATCTCTGTGACTCATCTGAGTTTCAAGCTTCCATCCATGTCCTCTCGTTCTGTTACTATTCCGTGTGAACATTTCGTCTATGTCCACTCTGTCAATTCCTCTGAGTATTTTATACGTTCCTATCATGTCCCCCCTCTCCCTTCTTCTTTCTAGTGTCGTAAGGCACAGTTCCCTCAGGCGCTCTTCATACCCCATCCCTCGTAGCTCTGGGACGAGTCTCGTTGCAAACCTCTGAACCTTTTCCAGTTTCATTATATGCTTCTTCAGATGGGGACTCCATGATGAGGCGGCATACTCTAAGACCGGCCTTACGTAGGCAGTGTAAAGCGCCCTAAATGCCTCCTTACTTGTGTGTGTGTGTGTGTGTGTGTGTGTGTGTGTGTGTGTGTGTGTGTGTGTGTGTGTGTGTGTGTGTGTGTGTGTGTACTCACCTAGTTGTACTTACCTAGTTGTGTCTGCAGGATCGAGCATTGACTCTTGGATCCCGCCTTTCGAGCATCGGTTGTTTACAGCAATGACTCCTGTCCCATTTCCCTATCATACCTGGTTTTAAAATTATGAATAGTATTTGCTTCCACAACCTGTTCCTGAAGTGCATTCCATTTCCCCACTACTCTCACGCTAAAAGAAAACTTCCTAACATCTCTGTGACTCATCTGAGTTTCAAGCTTCCATCCATGTCCTCTCGTTCTGTTACTATTCCGTGTGAACATTTCGTCTATGTCCACTCTGTCAATTCCTCTGAGTATCTTGTACGTTCCTATCATGTCCCCCCTCTCCCTTCTTCTTTCTAGTGTCGTAAGGCACAGTTCCCTTAGGCGCTCTTCATACCCCATCCCTCGTAGCTCTGGGACGAGTCTCGTTGCAAACCTCTGAACCTTTTCCAGTTTCATTATATGCTTCTTCAGATGGGGACTCCATGATGAGGCGGCATACTCTAAGACTGGCCTTACGTAGGCAGTGTAAAGCGCCCTAAATGCCTCCTTACTTGTGTGTGTGTGTGTGTGTGTGTGTGTGTGTGTGTGTGTGTGTGTGTGTGTGTGTGTGTGTGTGTGTGTGTGTGTGTGTGTGTGTGTGTGTGTGTGTGTGTGTGTGTGTGTGTGTGTGTGTGTGTGTGTGTGTGTGTGTGTGTGTGTGTGTGTGTGTGTGTGTGTGTGTGTACTCACCTATATGTACTCACCTATATGTGCTTGCAGGATCGAGCATTGACTCCTGGATCCCGCCTTTCTAGCTATCGGTTGTTTACAGCAATGACTCCTGTCCCATTTCCCTATTATACCTAGTTTTAAAAGTATGAATAGTATTTGCTTCCACAACCTGTTCCCCAAGTGCATTCCATTTTTCTACTACTCTCACGCTAAAAGAAAACTTCCTAACATCTCTGTGACTCATCTGAGTTTCCAGTTTCCACCCATGTCCCCTCGTTCTGTTATTATTACGTGTGAACATTTCATCTATTTCCACTTTATCATTTCCCCTGTGTATTTTATATGTCCCTATCATATTTCCTCTCTCCCTTCTTTTCTCTAGTGTCGTTAGGTTCAGTTCCTTCAGCCGCTTTTCATATCCCATCCCTCGTAACTCTGGGACAAGCCTCGTCACAAACCTCTGAACCTTCTCCAGTTTCTTTATGTGTTTCTTCAGGTGGGGGCTCCATGATGGCGCGGCATACTCTAAGACGGGTCTCACGTAGGCAGTGTAGAGTGCCCTAAAAGCTTCCTCATTTAGGTTTCTGAATGAAGTTCTAATTTTCGCCAGTGTAGAGTACGCTGCTGTCGTTATCCTATTTATATGTGCCTCAGGAGTTAGATTAGGTGTCACATCCACTCCCAGGTCTCTTTCTCGAATCGTTACAGGTAGGCTGTTCCCCTTCATTGTGTACTGTCCCTTTGGTCTCCTGTCACCTGATCCCATTTCCATAACTTTACATTTACTGGTGTTAAACTCCAGTAGCCATTTCCCTGACCATCTCTGCAGCTTTTGTGTGTGTGTGTGTGTGTGTGTGTGTGTGTGTGTGTGTGTGTGTGTGTGTGTGTGTGTGTGTGTGTGTGTGTGTGTGTGTGTGTGTGTGTGTGTGTGTGTGTGTGTGTGTGTGTGTGTGTGTGTACTCACCTAGTTGTACTCACCTAGTTGTGTCTGCAGGATCGATCATTGACTCTTGGATCCCGCCTTTCGAGCATCGGTTGTTTACAGCAATGACTCCTGTCCCATTTCCCTATCATACCTGGTTTTAAAATTATGAATAGTATTTGCTTCCACAACCTGTTCCTGAAGTGCATTCCATTTCCCCACTACTCTCACGCTAAAAGAAAACTTCCTAACATCTCTGTGACTCATCTGAGTTTCAAGCTTCCATCCATGTCCCCTCGTTCTGTTACTATTCCGTGTGAACATTTCGTCTATGTCCACTCTGTCAATTCCTCTGAGTATCTTATACGTTCCTATCATGTCCCCCCTCTCCCTTCTTCTTTCTAGTGTCGTAAGGCACAGTTCCCTCAGGCGCTCTTCATACCCCATCCCTCGTAGCTCTGGGACGAGTCTCGTTGCAAACCTCTGAACCTTTTCCAGTTTCATTATATGCTTCTTCAGATGGGGACTCCATGATGAGGCGGCATACTCTAAGACTGGCCTTACGTAGGCAGTGTAAAGCGCCCTAAATGCCTCCTTACTTGTGTGTGTGTGTGTGTGTGTGTGTGTGTGTGTGTGTGTGTGTGTGTGTGTGTGTGTGTGTGTGTGTGTGTGTGTGTGTGTGTGTGTGTGTGTGTGTGTGTGTGTGTGTGTGTGTGTGTGTGTGTGTGTGTGTGTGTGTGTGTGTGTGTGTGTGTGTACTCTCCTAGTTGTACTCACCTAGTTGTGTCTGCAGGATCAAGCATTGACTCTTGGATCCCGCCTTTCGAGCATCGGTTGTTTACAGCAATGACTCCTGTCCCATTTCCCTATCATACCTGGTTTTAAAATTATGAATAGTATTTGCTTCCACAACCTGTTCCTGAAGTGCATTCCATTTCCCCACTACTCTCACGCTAAAAGAAAACTTCCTAACATCTCTGTGACTCATCTGAGTTTCAAGCTTCCATCCATGTCCTCTCGTTCTGTTACTATTCCGTGTGAACATTTCGTCTATGTCCACTCTGTCAATTCCTCTGAGTATCTAATACGTTCCTATCATGTCCCCCCTCTCCCTTCTTCTTTCTAGTGTCGTAAGGCACAGTTCCCTCAGGCGCTCTTCATACCCCATCCCTCGTAGCTCTGGGACGAGTCTCGTTGCAAACCTCTAAACCTTTTCCAGTTTCATTATATGCTTCTTCAGATGGGGACTCCATGATGAGGCGGCATACTCTAAGACTGGCCTTACGCAGGCAGTGTAAAGCGCCCTAAATGCCTCCTTACTTGTGTGTGTGTGTGTGTGTGTGTGTGTGTGTGTGTGTGTGTGTGTGTGTGTGTGTGTGTGTACTCACCTAGTTGTACTCACCTAGTTGTGTCTGCAGGATCGAGCATTGACTCTTGGATCCCGCCTTTCGAGCATCGGTTGTTTACAGCAATGACTCCTGTCCCATTTCCCTATCATACCTGGTTTTAAAATTATGAATAGTATTTGCTTCCACAACCTGTTCCTGAAGTGCATTCCATTTCCCCACTACTCTCACGCTAAAAGAAAACTTCCTAACATCTCTGTGACTCATCTGAGTTTCAAGCTTCCATCCATGTCCTCTCGTTCTGTTACTATTCCGTGTGAACATTTCGTCTATGTCCACTCTGTCAATTCCTCTGAGTATCTTATACGTTCCTATCATGTCCCCCCTCTCCCTTCTTCTTTCTAGTGTCGTAAGGCACAGTTCCCTCAGGCGCTCTTCATACCCCATCCCTCGTAGCTCTGGGACGAGTCTCGTTGCAAACCTCTGAACCTTTTCCAGTTTCATTATATGCTTCTTCAGATGGGGACTCCATGATGAGGCGGCATACTCTAAGACTGGCCTTACGTAGGCAGTGTAAAGCGCCCTAAATGCCTCCTTACTTGTGTGTGTGTGTGTGTGTGTGTGTGTGTGTGTGTGTGTGTGTGTGTGTGTGTGTGTGTGTGTGTGTGTGTGTGTGTGTGTGTGTACTCACCTATTTGTACTCACCTATTTGTGCTTGCGGGGGTTGAGCTTTGGCTCTTTGGTCCCGCCTCTCAACTGTCAATCAACTGGTGTACAGATTCCTGAGCCTACTGGGCTCTATCATATCTACATTTAAAACTGTGTATGGAGTCAGCCTCCACCACATCACTGCCTAATGCATTCCATCCGTTAACTACTCTGACACTGAAAAAGTTCCTTCTAACGTCTCTGTGGCTCATGTGAGTACTCAGTTTGCTCCTGTGTCCCCTTGTTCGCGTCCCACCAGTGTTGAATAGTTTATCCTTGTTTACCCGGTCGATTCCTCTGAGGATTTTGTAGGTTGTGATCATGTCTCCCCTTACTCTTCTGTCTTCCAGTGTCGTAAGGTGCATTTCCCGCAGCCTTTCCTCGTAACTCATGCCTCTTAGTTCTGGGACTAGTCTAGTGGCATACCTTTGGACTTTTTCCAGCTTCGTCTTGTGCTTGACAAGGTACGGGCTCCATGCTGGGGCCGCATACTCCAGGATTGGTCTTACATATGTGGTGTACAAGATTCTGAATGATTCCTTACACAGGTTCCTGAACGCTGTTCTGATGTTAGCCAGCCTCGCATATGCCGCAGACGTTATTCTTTTTATGTGGGCTTCAGGAGACAGGTTTGGTGTGATATCAACTCCTAGATCTTTCTCTCTGTTCGTTTCATTAAGTACTTCATCTCCTATTCTGTATCCTGTGTTTGGCCTCCTATTTCCACCACCTAGTTTCATTACTTTGCATTTACTCGGGTTGAACTTCAACAGCCATTTGTTGGACCATTCACTCAGTCTGTCTAGGTCATCTTGTAGCCTCCTACTATCGTCCTCAGTTTCAATCCTCCTCACAATTTTTGCATCATCGGCAAACATTGAGAGAAACGATTCTATACCCTCTGGAAGATCATTTACATATATCAGAAACAGTATAGGTCCAAGGACTGACCCCTGCGGTACTCCACTCGTAACGTCTCGCCAATCTGAGACCTCACCCCTCACACTGACTCGTTGTCTCCTGTTACTTAGGTATTCCTGTATCCAACGGAGTACCTTCCCTTTCACTCCAGCCTGCATCTCCAGTTTTTTCACTAGCCTCTTATGTGGCACTGTGTCAAAGGCTTTCTGACAATCCAAAAATATGCAGTCTGCCCACCCTTCTCTTTCTTGCCTTATTTTTGTTGCCTGGTCGTAGAATTCAAGTAACCCTGTGAGGCAGGACCTGCCATCCCTGAATCCATGTTGATGCTGTGTTACAAAGTTCTTTCGCTCCAGATGTTCCACTAGCTTTCTTCGCACAATCTTCTCCATCAACTTGCATGGTATGCAGGTTAGGGACACTGGTCTGTAATTCAGTGCCTCCTGTCTATCCCCTTTCTTGTATATCGGGACTACGTTAGCTGCTTTCCAAATTTCTGGCAGTTCCCCTGTTGCCAGTGATTTGTTATACACCATGGAGAGCGGGAGGCACAATTCTTCTGCTCCTTCCTTTAGTATCCAAGGGGAGATTCCATCTGGACCTATAGCCTTTGTCACATCCAATTCTAGTAAACACTTCCTTACTTCCCCGCTGGTAATCTCAAACTCTTCCAGTGGTTCCTGGTTAGCTATTCCCTCTCTTATCTCTGGGATTTCTCCTTGCTCCAAGGTGAAGACCTCCTGGAATTTCTTATTCAGTTCCTCACACACTTCCTTGTCGTTTGTAGTGAATCCTTCTGCCCCTAACCTTAATTTCATAACCTGTTCCTTTACTGTTGTTTTTCTCCTGATGTGGCTATGCAGCAATTTAGGCTGAGTCTTTGCCTTGCTTGCGATGTCATTTTCGTATTGTCTTTCTGCCTCTCTTCTCATCCTAACATATTCATTCCTGGCATTCTGGTATCTTTCTCTGCTCTCCAGTGTCCTGTTATTCCTATAGTTTCTCCATGCCCTTTTACTTTGCTGCTTAGCTAGCCTACATCTCTGATTAAACCATGGGTTTCTCATCTTCATTTCACTGTTTTCCTTTTGGACTGGGACAAACTTGTTTGCTGCATCCTTGCATTTTTGCGTGATGTATTCCATCATATCTTGGGCCGTCTTTTCCCTGAGCTCTGTTTCCCATGCTATATCTGCTAGGCATTTTCTTATCTCCTCATAGTTTCCCTTTCGGTATGCTAACCTTTTGGTTTCGGTATCCCTTCTCGAGTTCAATAACCCTTCTTCAATCAGGTACTCAAACACCAATACACTGTGGTCGCTCATTCCTACTGGGTCCTCAAAACTGATTTCTCTTATGTCAGAGTCGTTCAGGGTGAAAACCAGGTCGAGTCTCGCTGGTTCGTCGTTTTCTCTCATCCTTGTGGGTTCACTGACATGCTGGGTTAAGAAGTTTCTAGTCGCCACCTCCAGTAGTTTGGCTCTCCACGTATCCTCGCCTCCATGCGGTTCCTTGTTCTCC
>NW_027189592.1:117500-120000 GCF_040958095.1 Procambarus clarkii
CACCTAGTTGTACTCACCTAGTTGTGTCTGCAGGATTGAGCATTGACTCTAGGATCCCGCCTTTCGAGCATCGGTTGTTTACAGCAATGACTCCTGTCCCATTTCCCTATCATACCTGGTTTTAAAATTATGAATAGTATTTGCTTCCACAACCTGTTCCTGAAGTGCATTCCATTTCCCCACTACTCTCACGCTAAAAGAAAACTTCCTAACATCTCTGTGACTCATCTGAGTTTCAAGCTTCCATCCATGTCCTCTCGTTCTGTTACTATTCCTGTGTGAACATTTCGTCTATGTCCACTCTGTCAATTCCTCTGAGTATCTTATACGTTCCTATCATGTCCCCCCTCTCCCTTCTTCTTTCTAGTGTCGTAAGGCACAGTTCCCTCAGGCGCTCTTCATACCCCATCCCTCGTAGCTCTGGGACGAGTCTCGTTGCAAACCTCTGAACCTTTTCCAGTTTCATTATATGCTTCTTCAGATGGGGACTCCATGATGAGGCGGCATACTCTAAGACTGGCCTTACGTAGGCAGTGTAAAGCGCCCTAAATGCCTCCTTACTTGTGTGTGTGTGTGTGTGTGTGTGTGTGTGTGTGTGTGTGTGTGTGTGTGTGTGTGTGTGTGTGTGTGTGTGTACTCACCTAGTTGTGTCTGCAGGATCGAGCATTGACTCTTGGATCCCGCCTTTCGAGCATCGGTTGTTTACAGCAATGACTCCTGTCCCATTTCCCTATCATACCTGGTTTTAAAATTATGAATAGTATTTGCTTCCACAACCTGTTCCTGAAGTGCATTCCATTTCCCCACTACTCTCACGCTAAAAGAAAACTTCCTAACATCTCTGTGACTCATCTGAGTTTCAAGCTTCCATCCATGTCCTCTCGTTCTGTTACTATTCCGTGTGAACATTTCGTCTATGTCCACTCTGTCAATTCCTCTGAGTATCTTATACGTTCCTATCATGTCCCCCCTCTCCCTTCTTCTTTCTAGTGTCGTAAGGCACAGTTCCCTCAGGCGCTCTTCATACCCCATCCCTCGTAGCTCTGGGACGAGTCTCGTTGCAAACCTCTGAACCTTTTCCAGTTTCATTATATGCTTCTTCAGATGGGGACTCCATGATGAGGCGGCATACTCTAAGACTGGCCTTACGTAGGCAGTGTAAAGCGCCCTAAATGCCTCCTTACTTGTGTGTGTGTGTGTGTGTGTGTGTGTGTGTGTGTGTGTGTGTGTGTGTGTGTGTGTGTGTGTGTGTGTGTGTATGTGTGTGTGTGTGTGTGTGTGTGTGTGTGTGTGTGTGTGTGTGTACTCACCTAGTTGTACTCACCTAGTTGTGTCTGCAGGATCGAGCATTGACTCTTGGATCCCGCCTTTCGAGCATCGGTTGTTTACAGCAATGACTCCTGTCCCATTTCCCTATCATACCTGGTTTTAAAATTATGAATAGTATTTGCTTCCACAACCTGTTCCTGAAGTGCATTCCATTTCCCCACTACTCTCACGCTAAAAGAAAACTTCCTAACATCTCTGTGTCTCATCTGAGTTTCAAGCTTCCATCCATGTCCTCTCGTTCTGTTACTATTCCGTGTGAACATTTCGTCTATGTCCACTCTGTCAATTCCTCTGAGTATCTTATACGTTCCTATCATGTCCCCCCTCTCCCTTCTTCTTTCTAGTGTCGTAAGGCACAGTACCCTCAGGCGCTCTTCATACCCCATCCCTCGTAGCTCTGGGACGAGTATCTTTGCAAACCTCTGAACCTTTTCCAGTTTCATTATATGCTTCTTCAGATGGGGACTCCATGATGAGGCGGCATACTCTAAGACTGGCCTTACGTAGGCAGTGTAAAGCGCCCTAAATGCCTCCTTACTTGTGTGTGTGTGTGTGTGTGTGTGTGTGTGTGTGTGTGTGTGTGTGTGTGTGTGTGTGTGTGTGTGTGTGTGTGTGTGTGTGTGTGTGTGTGTGTACTCACCTAGTTGTACTCACCTAGTTGTGTCTGCAGGATCGAGCATTGACTCTTGGATCCCGCCTTTCGAGCATCGGTTGTTTACAGCAATGACTCCTGTCCCATTTCCCTATCATACCTGGTTTTAAAATTATGAATAGTATTTGCTTCCACAACCTGTTCCTGAAGTGCATTCCATTTCCCCACTACTCTCACGCTAAAAGAAAACTTCCTAACATCTCTGTGACTCATCTGAGTTTCAAGCTTCCATCCATGTCCTCTCGTTCTGTTACTATTCCGTGTGAACATTTCGTCTATGTCCACTCTGTCAATTCCTCTGAGTATCTTATACGTTCCTATCATGTCCCCCCTCTCCCTTCTTCTTTCTAGTGTCGTAAGGCACAGTTCCCTCAGGCGCTCTTCATACCCCATCCCTCGTAGCTCTGGGACGAGTCTCGTTGCAAACCTCTGAACCTTTTCCAGTTTCATTATATGCTTCTTCAGATGGGGACTCCATGATGAGGCGGCATACTCTAAGACTGGCCTTACATAGGCAGT
>NW_027189592.1:125000-136373 GCF_040958095.1 Procambarus clarkii
TGTCGTAAGGCACAGTTCCCTCAGGCGCTCTTCATACCCCATCCCTCGTAGCTCTGGGATGAGTCTCGTTGCAAACCTCTGAACCTTTTCCAGTTTCATTATATGCTTCTTCAGATGGGGACTCCATGATGAGGCGGCATACTCTAAGACTGGCCTTACGTAGGCAGTGTAAAGCGCCCTAAATGCCTCCTTACTTGTGTGTGTGTGTGTGTGTGTGTCTGTGTGTGTATGTGTGTGTGTGTGTGTGTGTGTGTGTGTGTGTACTCACCTAGTTGTACTCACCTAGTTGTGTCTGCAGGATCGAGCATTGACTCTTGGATCCCGCCTTTCGAGCATCGGTTGTTTACAGCAATGACTCCTGTCCCATTTCCCTATCATACCTGGTTTTAAAATTATGAATAGTATTTGCTTCCACAACCTGTTCCTGAAGTGCATTCCATTTCGCCACTACTCTCACGCTAAAAGAAAACTTCCTAACATCTCTGTGACTCATCTGAGTTTCAAGCTTCCATCCATGTCCTCTCGTTCTGTTACTATTCCGTGTGAACATTTCGTCTATGTCCACTCTGTCAATTCCTCTGAGTATCTTATACGTTCCTATCATGTCCCCCCTCTCCCTTCTTCTTTCTAGTGTCGTAAGGCACAGTTCCCTCAGGCGCTCTTCATACCCCATCCCTCGTAGCTCTGGGACGAGTCTCGTTGCAAACCTCTGAACCTTTTCCAGTTTCATTATATGCTTCTTCAGATGGGGACTCCATGATGAGGCGGCATACTCTAAGACTGGCCTTACGTAGGCAGTGTAAAGCGCCCTAAATGCCTCCTTACTTGTGTGTGTGTGTGTGTGTGTGTGTGTGTGTGTATGTGTGTGTGTGTGTGTGTGTGTGTGTGTGTGTGTGTGTGTGTGTGTGTGTGTGTGTGTGTGTGTGTGTGTGTGTGTGTGTGTACTCACCTAGTTGTGTCTGCAGGATCGAGCATTGACTCTTGGATCCCGCCTTTCGAGCATCGGTTGTTTACAGCAATGACTCCTGTCCCATTTCCCTATCATACCTGGTTTAAAAATTATGAATAGTATTTGCTTCCACAACCTGTTCCTGAAGTGCATTCCATTTCCCCACTACTCTCACGCTAAAAGAAAACTTCCTAACATCTCTGTGACTCATCTGAGTTTCAAGCTTCCATCCATGTCCTCTCGTTCTGTTACTATTCCGTGTGAACATTTCGTCTATGTCCACTCTGTCAATTCCTCTGAGTATCTTATACGTTCCTATCATGTCCCCCCTCTCCCTTCTTCTTTCTAGTGTCGTAAGGCACAGTACCCTCAGGCGCTCTTCATACCCCATCCCTCGTAGCTCTGGGACGAGTCTCTTTGCAAACCTCTGAACCTTTTCCAGTTTCATTATATGCTTCTTCAGATGGGGACTCCATGATGAGGCGGCATACTCTAAGACTGGCCTTACGTAGGCAGTGTAAAGCGCCCTAAATGCCTCCTTACTTGTGTGTGTGTGTGTGTGTGTGTGTGTGTGTGTGTGTGTACTCACCTAGTTGTACTCACCTAGTTGTGTCTGCAGGATCGAGCATTGACTCTTGGATCCCGCCTTTCGAGCATCGGTTGTTTACAGCAATGACTCCTGTCCCATTTCCCTATCATACCTGGTTTTAAAATTATGAATAGTATTTGCTTCCACAACCTGTTCCTGAAGTGCATTCCATTTCCCCACTACTCTCACGCTAAAAGAAAACTTCCTAACATCTCTGTGACTCATCTGAGTTTCAAGCTTCCATCCATGTCCTCTCGTTCTGTTACTATTCCGTGTGAACATTTCGTCTATGTCCACTCTGTCAATTCCTCTGATTATCTTATACGTTCCTATCATGTCCCCCCTCTCCCTTCTTCTTTCTAGTGTCGTAAGGCACAGTTCCCTCAGGCGCTCTTCATACCCCATCCCTCGTAGCTCTGGGACGAGTCTCGTTGCAAACCTCTGAACCTTTTCCAGTTTCATTATATGCTTCTTCAGATGGGGACTCCATGATGAGACGGCATACTCTAAGACTGGCCTTACGTAGGCAGTGTAAAGCGCCCTAAATGCCTCCTTACTTGTGTGTGTGTGTGTGTGTGTGTGTGTGTGTGTGTGTGTGTATGTGTGTGTGTGTGTGTGTGTGTGTGTGTGTGTGTGTGTACTCACCTAGTTGTACTCACCTAGTTGTGTCTGCAGGATCGAGCATTGACTCTTGGATCCCGCCTTTCGAGCATCGGTTGTTTACAGCAATGACTCCTGTCCCATTTCCCTATCATACCTGGTTTTAAAATTATGAATAGTATTTGCTTCCACAACCTGTTCCTGAAGTGCATTCCATTTCCCCACTACTCTCACGCTAAAAGAAAACTTCCTAACATCTCTGTGACTCATCTGAGTTTCAAGCTTCCATCCATGTCCTCTCGTTCTGTTACTATTCCGTGTGAACATTTCGTCTAAGTCCACTCTGTCAATTCCTCTGAGTATCTTATACGTTCCTATCATGTCCCCCCTCTCCCTTCTTCTTTCTAGTGTCGTAAGGCACTGTTCCCTCAGGCGCTCTTCATACCCCATCCCTCGTAGCTCTGGGACGAGTCTCGTTGCAAACCTCTGAACCTTTTCCAGTTTCATTATATGCTTCTTCAGATGGGGACTCCATGATGAGGCGGCATACTCTAAGACTGGCCTTACGTAGGCAGTGTAAAGCGCCCTAAATGCCTCCTTACTTGTGTGTGTGTGTGTGTGTGTGTGTGTGTGTGTGTGTGTGTGTGTGTGTGTGTGTGTGTGTGTGTGTGTGTGTGTGTGTGTGTGTGTGTGTGTACTCACCTAGTTGTACTCACCTAGTTGTGTCTGCAGGATCGAGCATTGACTCTTGGATCCCGCCTTTCGAGCATCGGTTGTTTACAGCAATGACTCCTGTCCCATTTCCCTATCATACCTGGTTTTAAAATTATGAATAGTATTTGCTTCCACAACCTGTTCCTGAAGTGCATTCCATTTCCCCACTACTCTCACGCTAAAAGACAACTTCCTAACATCTCTGTGACTCATCTGAGTTTCAAGCTTCCATCCATGTCCTCTCGTTCTGTTACTATTCCGTGTGAACATTTCGTCTATGTCCACTCTGTCAATTCCTCTGAGTATCTTATACGTTCCAATCATGTCCCCCCTCTCCCTTCTTCTTTCTAGTGTCGTAAGGCACAGTTCCCTCAGGCGCTCTTCATACCCCATCCCTCGTAGCTCTGGGACGAGTCTCGTTGCAAACCTCTGAACCTTTTCCAGTTTCATTATATGCTTCTTCAGATGGGGACTCCATGATGAGGCGGCATACTCTAAGACTGGCCTTACGTAGGCAGTGTAAAGCGCCCTAAATGCCTCCTTACTTGTGTGTGTGTGTGTGTGTGTGTGTGTGTGTGTGTGTGTGTGTGTGTGTGTGTGTGTGTATGTGTGTGTGTGTGTGTGTGTGTGTGTGTGTGTGTACTCACCTAGTTGTACTCACCTAGTTGTGTCTGCAGGATCGAGCATTGACTCTTGGATCCCGCCTTTCGAGCATCGGTTGTTTACAGCAATGACTCCTGTCCCATTTCCCTATCATACCTGGTTTTAAAATTATGAATAGTATTTGCTTCCACAACCTGTTCCTGAAGTGCATTCCATTTCCCCACTACTCTCACGCTAAAAGAAAACTTCCTAACATCTCTGTGACTCATCTGAGTTTCAAGCTTCTATCCATGTCCTCTCGTTCTGTTACTATTCCGTGTGAACATTTCGTCTATGTCCACTCTGTCAATTCCTCTGAGTATCTTATACGTTCCTATCATGTCCCCCCTCTCCCTTCTTCTTTCTAGTGTCGTAAGGCACAGTTCCCTCAGGCGCTCTTCATACCCCATCCCTCGTAGCTCTGGGACGAGTCTCGTTGCAAACCTCTGAACCTTTTCTGTCGGAAAATCCGACACCATTTAATATATCATACAGATAATAGCTGTATTACCAACAAGTTACCCATAGAAAACGTAACTTGTAGTGGAATTACCGTCTATAGAAAACGGGATATCATCACCACATACTATTATAATTCACCACCTATTATGGTGGGAATTATTCTTAAATACATTAGTCTTTGGACTTTACCATCATAAAAACATCTTATATAAATTAACTTAATTATCAATATTAAAGTAGAGTAAATGTGACCCTTCTATCACTTTCTGAATTCTGGACAATGTAAGCCAGGCGTCAGAGTGGAGGAAGGAGGGCAGCCATTGTTGTGTCACCTCCGAGACGTGTGGAGCAAATTCGGCTCCTATCATTCTGGACAATGTCGGCCAGTAACGTCAATAGAATGGAGTGTTAAACAGCCATTGTTTATATTGAGACCAGAGGCTCACACGGGAGCAAATACGGCTCCTGTTAATTTTACTTGGACGTAGTGTTATGGAAACCAAAGGTACCATCTCCAACACGATGTCTACAATTCACGTTAAGTCTATCCGAAACCCGTTTATCATTCATTTATGGCCATTAATGTCAGGATATAGGGTGATCCGGTTAGATCGCGAAATCGCCTCAAACTAAAGGTAATTAAGCCAGGTCTCAATGTTCCATATAGTGTTTTCTCTGATATACTTGTCATATATAGGATTCTGGCTTCACAGCTAGCGCACTTTTGACAGGTCAAGACGAGGATGCAAGATTATGTGCACCAGTTACTGGGTGATGGAAGCTACCTCAAAGAGGATAATTTGGTGTCTACACCCTAGTTATACCTGGTGGACTAACCTGCTGTACTATAAGATAAGGAACCTCATCAATGTATGTAGTTAATTACTGTAGTTTGATTGGCTGCATATATATTAATTTAATAACCCCCCCCTAAAGTGTGGAGGATCGATTTGTGAGATTAAGAGATTATTGCAGAAATACAGTCCACTTATCATTATACAAATTGCTATCGAAGTATATAAATTAACGTAAATATAAATTCATATAAATTAAATAAATATAAATCTCACAGGTCGGTTCCCACATTACTTGGTCCTTCGAACCGGATTATTCGGTCCTATGAACCCACATTTGGTCATCTTAGTACCGGATGAACCAGTTAACCAGTGGATTCATTAAATATACTAGTGCAGTGTTATTTAAACAAAGCCAGCAGTCAAGACGGCAGCGTAGCCTCGAGGGAGCTCAGGAGCCTCCCTCAGCCCAGTTCAGCTTCGTCAGCGGTTTCATGCACACCCACAGATATTTGGTGGCGTGTTATTTCGTGAAATGACAGCGCTAATATAGAATCCAGCCAAATTAGTGACTGTGTCTTCGCGAGATTGTTCACGGATTTCGTGGTGTTACATTTCGCGAGAGATTATCTACGAATTTTGTGGACTTTATTTCGCGAGGTCACTAATAATATTTAATACTTCTAGATAATATTAGAAGTTTCATAGAGGCTAATTAAGAGGCTATTATCAATAATTGTGTATAATATTTCTCCAAAATAGAGAATTATTTAATATATATTGCACTAGTGATCACAGTATAATATTTACTAATTGCCAACCCACAACAGGGTAGGATATTACCATTGACTAGTTGAACTATTATTGTTCATCCTAGTCCCATTATTACTATAGTCAGTTGTACTATATTAAACAACTTAACACCATTAATGAATGGTCCAGACCCTATTTTGGGTGTAATTTTTATCAACTCGAGTTGAGTTGTATATATAATAATTTACTTATGATCATTACACCTTTGAGTGATTAATTAGTGTCTCTTCCATCCTAGGGTGATATAGAGGAGCTAACCTAAAGGTACTTCCAGTGACACTGGTTTATCACTCAAATCATTAGTGTGTATGATTGTATATATATAATGTGTATTAATTTTAAGTGCTAACCTCTAGTAGAGGTAGGATTATTGCCTAGTGAGTTCAGAATTTACCCTAGGCTACCATTAGAGCTTGTTCAGTATTATGAGCAGCCCAAGTACAAGTCCCACAAGGCTTCACCAACGAGCCAGTATGGATAATGCAGGGAGAATGAAAAGAACCCTTGCAGGTCTTAAAGGCCACTTAACAAGACAGATCAAGAAATGTGAAGATTTGTCACAACAATCTCAAGTTGATTATGCTGACCTGGAAAGCTATTATCAAGCAGCTGCAGGTAAATTTAAGCAAATCAAATGCCAAATGGCTGTCCTTGTGGGGACAGACTACTACCATCAATTCATCGGTAGCCCTACTAAATATCAGGGTATAACCATGTTAAACTCTGCAGGAGGTAAATTACTCTCAGGCCCAGTATCAAGCCTGAGGAGACCTATGCCTGCAGATAAACATTACCAGTAGAAATCTAAATTTGTCAGCTGATTATATTTCTCCAGTAGCATTATACTAAGGAGATTACAGCTGACTATACCAACAGAGGTTGATGTTAGTATCATCATTTAAAGCTGGAGATGAGTTCATGAGGCCTCAGTGGCAAATCAGTGAACAGTAGCCTAAAACAGCTACAAGTCACTGCGACCAATGTCACTGAACCCACTGCAGTCTCAGAACTATACTTTACTTTAATGATGAGCTATTCAATCTTCTGAATCAATTAACTAAATTAAACCCCAATAAATCTGATGACTGATTTGATACATTTATTATTTAATCAAGATGTATTCCATGGGCCTCAGTGTTTATATATCAGTGACCAGTTACCTGAAGAAACTTCAAGTTATATCTAATGTCACTGATCTCACTGCAGTCCCTGAATCATACTTGACTGTAGTACTTGATCACATCCAGTCTTCTGGGTTAAATAATATGTAATAAGGCTTGAATATTAGCCTTTCAAGAGTTGACAGGGAAATGAAATCGCATTAGACTTCTAACCCCTACAACTCTAGTACGGGACATCCGTCCTGTACGAACAGACACACAAATGTGTGATTACTAACTACTAACATCAAATTAATAAAATAATTCGAAGGAGGAGTATCGGTGTTCGTCTGTTCTAAAGAGGACTTCGACCCGTGAGCAGCCCCCTGGGGAATTATGTCGGAAAATCCGACACCATTTAATATATCATACAGATAATAGCTGTATTACCAACAAGTTACCCATAGAAAACGTAACTTGTAGTGGAATTACCGTCTATAGAAAACGGGATATCATCACCACATACTATTATAATTCACCACCTATTATGGTGGGAATTATTCTTAAATACATTAGTCTTTGGACTTTACCATCATAAAAACATCTTATATAAATTAACTTAATTATCAATATTAAAGTAGAGTAAATGTGACCCTTCTATCACTTTCTGAATTCTGGACAATGTAAGCCAGGCGTCAGAGTGGAGGAAGGAGGGCAGCCATTGTTGTGTCACCTCCGAGACGTGTGGAGCAAATTCGGCTCCTATCATTCTGGACAATGTCGGCCAGTAACGTCAATAGAATGGAGTGTTAAACAGCCATTGTTTATATTGAGACCAGAGGCTCACACGGGAGCAAATACGGCTCCTGTTAATTTTACTTGGACGTAGTGTTATGGAAACCAAAGGTACCATCTCCAACACGATGTCTACAATTCAAGTTAAGTCTATCCGAAACCCGTTTATCATTCATTTATGGCCATTAATGTCAGGATATAGGGTGACCCGGTTAGATCGCGAAATCGCCTCAAACTAAAGGTAATTAAGCCAGGTCTCAATGTTCCATATAGTGTTTTCTCTGATATACTTGTCATATATAGGATTCTGGCTTCACAGCTAGCGCACTTTTGACAGGTCAAGACGAGGATGCAAGATTATGTGCACCAGTTACTGGGTGATGGAAGCTACCTCAAAGAGGATAATTTGGTGTCTACACCCTAGTTATACCTGGTGGACTAACCTGCTGTACTATAAGATAAGGAACCTCATCAATGTATGTAGTTAATTACTGTAGTTTGATTGGCTGCATATATATTAATTTAATAACCCCCCCCTAAAGTGTGGAGGATCGATTTGTGAGATTAAGAGATTATTGCAGAAATACAGTCCACTTATCATTATACAAATTGCTATCGAAGTATATAAATTAACGTAAATATAAATTCATATAAATTAAATAAATATAAATCTCACAGGTCGGTTCCCACATTTTCCAGTTTCATTATATGCTTCTTCAGATGGGGACTCCATGATGAGGCGGCATACTCTAAGACTGGCCTTATGTAGGCAGTGTAAAGCGCCCTAAATGCCTCCTTACTTGTGTGTGTGTGTGTGTGTGTGTGTGTGTGTGTGTGTGTATGTACTCACCTAGTTGTACTCACCTAGTTGTGTCTGCAGGATCGAGCATTGACTCTTGGATCCCGCCTTTCGAGCATCGGTTGTTTACAGCAATGACTCCTGTCCCATTTCCCTATCATACCTGGTTTTAAAATTATGAATAGTATTTGCTTCCACAACCTGTTCCTGAAGTGCATTCCATTTCCCCACTACTCTCACGCTAAAAGAAAACTTCCTAACATCTCTGTGACTCATCTGAGTTTCAAGCTTCCATCCATGTCCTCTCGTTCTGTTACTATTCCGTGTGAACATTTCGTCTATGTCCACTCTGTCAATTCCTCTGAGTATCTTATACGTTCCTATCATGTCCCCCCTCTCCCTTCTTCTTTCTAGTGTCGTAAGGCACAGTACCCTCAGGCGCTCTTCATACCCCATCCCTCGTAGCTCTGGGACGAGTCTCTTTGCAAACCTCTGAACCTTTTCCAGTTTCATTATATGCTTCTTCAGATGGGGACTCCATGATGAGGCGGCATACTCTAAGACTGGCCTTACGTAGGCAGTGTAAAGCGCCCTAAATGCCTCCTTACTTGTGTGTGTGTGTGTGTGTGTGTGTGCGTGTGTGTGTGTGTGTGTGTACTCACCTAGTTGTACTCACCTAGTTGTGTCTGTAGGATCGAGCATTGACTCTTGGATCCCGCCTTTCGAGCATCGGTTGTTTACATCAATGACTCCTGTCCCATTTCCCTATCATACTTGGTTTTAAAATTATGAATAGTATTTGCTTCCACAACCTGTTCCTGAAGTGCATTCCATTTCCCCACTACTCTCACGCTAAAAGAAAACTTCCTAACATCTCTGTGACTCATCTGAGTTTCAAGCTTCCATCCATGTCCTCTCGTTCTGTTACTATTCCGTGTGAACATTTCGTCTATGTCCACTCTGTCAATTCCTCTGAGTATCTTATACGTTCCTATCATGTCCCCCCTCTCCCTTCTTCTTTCTAGTGTCGTAAGGCACAGTTCCCTCAGGCGCTCTTCATACCCCATCCCTCGTAGCTCTGGGACGAGTCTCGTTGCAAACGTCTGAACCTTTTCCAGTTTCATTATATGCTTCTTCAGATGGGGACTCCATGATGAGGCGGCATACTCTAAGACTGGCCTTACGTAGGCAGTGTAAAGCGCCCTAAATGCCTCCTTACTTGTGTGTGTGTGTGTGTGTGTGTGTGTGTGTGTGTGTGTATGTGTGTGTGTGTGTGTGTGTGTGTGTGTGTACTCACCTAGTTGTACTCACCTAGTTGTGTCTGCAGGATCGAGCATTGACTCTTGGATCCCGCCTTTCGAGCATCGGTTGTTTACAGCAATGACTCCTATCCCATTTCCCTATCATACCTGGTTTTAAAATTATGAATAGTATTTGCTTCCACAACCTGTTCCTGAAGTGCATTCCATTTCCCCACTACTCTCACGCTAAAAGAAAACTTCCTAACATCTCTGTGACTCATCTGAGTTTAAAGCTTCCATCCATGTCCTCTCGTTCTGTTACTATTCTGTGTGAACATTTCGTCTATATCCACTCTGTCAATTCCTCTGAGTATCTTATACGTTCCTATCATGTCCCCCCTCTCCCTTCTTCTTTCTAGTGTCGTAAGGCACAGTTCCCTCAGGCGCTCTTCATACCCCATCCCTCGTAGCTCTGGGACGAGTCTCGTTGCAAACCTCTGAACCTTTTCCAGTTTCATTATATGCTTCTTCAGATGGGGACTCCATGATGAGGCGGCATACTCTAAGACTGGCCTTACGTAGGCAGTGTAAAGCGCCCTAAATGCCTCCTTACTTGTGTGTGTGTGTACTCACCTAATTGTACTCACCTAATTGTGCTTGCGGGGGTTGAGCTCTGGCTCTTTGGTCCCGCCTCTCAACCGTCAATCAACTGGTGTACAGATTCCTGAGCCTATTGGGCTCTATCATATCTACATTTGAAACTGTGAATGGAGTCAGCCTCCACCACATCACTTCCTAATGCATTCCATTTGCTAACTACTCTGACACTGAAAAAGTTCTTTCTAACGTCTCTGTGGCTCATTTGGGTACTCAGCTTCCACCTGTGTCCCCTTGTTCGCGTCCCACCAGTGTTGAAAAGTTCGTCCTTGTTTACCCGGTCGATTCCCCTGAGGATTTTGTAGGTTGTGATCATGTCCCCCCTTACTCTTCTGTCTTCCAGTGTCGTGAGGTGCATTTCCCGCAGCCTTTCCTCATAACTCATGCCTCTTAGTTCTGGGACTAGTCTAGTAGCATACCTTTGGACTTTTTCCAGCTTCGTCTTGTGCTTGACAAGGTACGGGCTCCATGCTGGGGCCGCATACTCCAGGATTGGTCTTACATATGTGGTGTACAAGATTCTGAATGATTCCTTACACAGGTTCCTGAACGCCGTTCTGATGTTAGCCAGCCTCGCATATGCCGCAGACGTTATTCTCTTTATGTGGGCTTCAGGAGACAGGTTTGGTGTGATATCAACTCCTAGATCTTTCTCTCTGTCTGTTTCATTAAGTACTTCATCTCCTATTCTGTATCCTGTGCCTGGCCTCCTGTTTCCACTGCCTAGTTTCATTACTTTGCATTTACTCGGGTTGAACTTCAACAGCCATTTGTTGGACCATTCACTCAGTCTATCCAGGTCATCTTGTAGCCTCCTACTATCATCCTCTGTTTCAATCCTCCTCATAATTTTTGCATCGTCGGCAAACATTGAGAGGAACGAATCTATACCCTCTGGGAGATCATTTACATATACCAGAAACAGTATAGGTCCGAGGACTGACCCCTGCGGGACTCCACTTGTGACGTCTCGCCAATCTGAGACTTCACCCCTCACACAGACTCGTTGTCTCCTGTTGCTTAGGTATTCCTCTATCCACCGGAGTACCTTCCCTCTCACTCCAGCCTGCATCTCCAACTTTCGCACTAGCCTCTTGTGTGGCACTGTATCAAAGGCTTTCTGACAATCCAAAAATATGCAGTCTGCCCACCCTTCTCTTTCTTGCCTTATTTTTGTTGCCTGGTCGTAGAATTCAAGTAACCCTGTGAGGCAGGACT